>NW_027460750.1:0-35065 GCF_050947875.1 Dermacentor variabilis | reverse complement strand
AACGCGTTTTAAGCATGCGCATGCATCTTTTGGTAGACGCGGACGCAGTTTTCTGCAAAACCACACGATATGCATGCAAATGGTGCTTTTGGCAGAACGCGCGCGTGGATTTCTACCAAACGACGTGAAAAGCATGCCGATGCTGCTCTTTTTAACATCCGCACATGGATTTGTGCCAAAGCGCGTTTTAAGCATGCGCATGCATCTTTTGGTAGACTCGGACGCAGTTTTCTGCTAAACCACACCATAGGCATGCAAATGGTGCTTTTGGCAGAACGCGCGCGTGGATTTCTACCAAACGACGTGAAAAGCATGCCGATGCTGCTCTTTTTAGCACCCGCACATGTATTTGTGCCAAAACGCGTTTTAAGCATGCGCATGCATCTTTTGGTAGACGCGGACGCAGTTTTCTGCAAAACCACACGATAGGCATGCAAATGGTGCTTTTGGCAGAACGCGCGCGTGGATTTCTACCAAACGACGTGAAAAGCATGCCGATGCTGCTCTTTTTAGCACCCGCACATGGATTTGTGCCAAAACGCGTTTTTAGCATGCACATGCATCTTTTGGTAGACGCGGACGCAGTTTTCTGCAAAACCACACGATATGCATGCAAATCGTGCTTTTGGCAGAACGCGCGCGTGGATTTCTACCAAACGACGTGAAAAGCATGCCGATGCTGCTCTTTTTAGCACCCGCACATGGATTTGTGCCAAAACGCGTTTTAAGCATGCGCATGCATCTTTTGGTAGACGCGGACGCAGTTTTCTGCAAAACCACACGATAGGCATGCAAATGGTGCTTTTGGCAGAACGCGCGCGTGGATTTCTACCAAACGACGTGAAAAGCATGCCGATGCTGCTCTTTTTAACACCCGCACATGGATTTGTGCCAAAACGCGTCTTAAGCATGCGCATGCATCTTTTGGTAGACGCGGACGCAGTTTACTGCAAAACCACACGATATGCATGCAAATGGTGCTTTTGGCAGAACGCGCGCGTGGATTTCTACCAAACGACGTGAAAAGCATGCCGATGCTGCTCTTTTTAACATCCGCACATGGATTTGTGCCAAAGCGCGTTTTAAGCATGCGCATGCATCTTTTGGTAGACTCGGACGCAGTTTTCTGCTAAACCACACGATAGGCATGCAAATGGTGCTTTTGGCAGAACGCGCGCGTGGATTTCTACCAAACGACGTGAAAAGCATGCCGATGCTGCTCTTTTTAGCACCCGCACATGTATTTGTGCCAAAACGCGTTTTAAGCATGCGCATGCATCTTTTGGTAGACGCGGACGCAGTTTTCTGCAAAACCACACGATAGGCATGCAAATGGTGCTTTTCGCAGAACGCGCGCGTGGATTTCTACCAAACGACGTGAAAAGCATGCCGATGCTGCTCTTTTTAGCACCCGCACATGGATTTGTGCCAAAACGCGTTTTTAGCATGCACATGCATCTTTTGGTAGACGCGGACGCAGTTTTCTGCAAAACCACACGATATGCATGCAAATGGTGCTTTTGGCAGAACGCGCGCGTGGATTTCTACCAAACGACGTGAAAAGCATGCCGATGCTGCTCTTTTTACCATCCGCACATGGATTTGTGCCAAAGCGCGTTTTAAGCATGCGCATGCATCTTTTGGTAGACGCGGACGCAGTTTTCTGCAAAACCACACGATAGGCATGCAAATGGTGCTTTTGGCAGAACGCGCGCGTGGATTTCTACTAAACGACGTGAAAAGCATGCCGATGCTGCTCTTTTTAGCACCCGCACATGGATTTGTGCCAAAACGCGTTTTAAGCATGCGCATGCATCTTTTGGTAGACGCGGACGCAGTTTTCTGCAAAACCACACGATAGGCATGCAAATGGTGCTTTTGGCAGAACGCGCGCGTGGATTTCTACCAAACGACGTGAAAAGCATGCCGATGCTGCTCTTTTTAGCACCCGCACATGGATTTGTGCCAAAACGCGTTTTTAGCATGCACATGCATCTTTTGGTAGACGCGGACGCAGTTTTCTGCAAAACCACACGATATGCATGCAAATCGTGCTTTTGGCAGAACGCGCGCGTGGATTTCTACCAAACGACGTGAAAAGCATGCCGATGCTGCTCTTTTTAGCACCCGCACATGGATTTGTGCCAAAACGCGTTTTAAGCATGCGCATGCATCTTTTGGTAGACGCGGACGCAGTTTTCTGCAAAACCACACGATAGGCATGCAAATGGTGCTTTTGGCAGAACGCGCGCGTGGATTTCTACCAAACGACGTGAAAAGCATGCCGATGCTGCTCTTTTTAGCACCCGCACATGGATTTGTGCCAAAACGCGTTTTAAGCATGCGCATGCATCTTTTGGTAGACGCGGACGCAGTTTTCTGCAAAACCACACGATATGCATGCAAATGGTGCTTTTGGCAGAACGCGCGCGTGGATTTCTACCAAACGACGTGAAAAACATGCCGATGCTGCTCTTTTTAACATCCGCACATGGATTTGTGCCAAAGCGCGTTTTAAGCATGCGCATGCATCTTTTGGTAGACTCGGACGCAGTTTTCTGCAAAACCACACGATAGGCATGCAAATG
The DNA here is from genome assembly GCF_050947875.1 of Dermacentor variabilis. Lineage (NCBI taxonomy): Eukaryota > Metazoa > Arthropoda > Arachnida > Ixodida > Ixodidae > Dermacentor > Dermacentor variabilis. The sequence goes on along the minus strand of NW_027460750.1, from coordinate 32,477 downwards.
GTGCTTTTGGCAGAACGCGCGCGTGGATTTCTACCAAACGACGTGAAAAGCATGCCGATGCTGCTCTTTTTAGCACCCGCACATGGATTTGTGCCAAAACGCGTTTTTAGCATGCACATGCATCTTTTGGTAGACGCGGACGCAGTTTTCTGCAAAACCACACGATATGCATGCAAATGGTGCTTTTGGCAGAACGCGCGCGTGGATTTCTACCAAACGACGTGAAAAGCATGCCGATGCTACTCTTTTTAACATCCGCACAAGGATTTGTGCCAAAGCGCGTTTTAAGCATGCGCATGCATCTTTTGGTAGACGCGGACGCAGTTTTCTGCAAAACCACACGATAGGCATGCAAATGGTGCTTTTGGCAGAACGCGCGCGTGGATTTCTACCAAACGACGTGAAAAGCATGCCGATGCTGCTCTTTTTAACATCCGCACATGGATTTGTGCCAAAGCGCGTTTTAAGCATGCGCATGCATCTTTTGGTAGACGCGGACGCAGTTTTCTGCAAAACCACACATAAGGCATGCAAATGGTGCTTTTGGCAGAACGTGCGCGTGGATTTCTACCAAACGACGTGAAAAGCATGCCGATGCTGCTCTTTTTAGCACCCGCACATGTATTTGTGCCAAAACGCGTTTTAAGCATGCGCATGCATCTTTTGGTAGACGCGTACGCAGTTTTCTGCAAAACCACACGATATGCATGCAAATGGTGCTTTTGGCAGAACGCGCGCGTGGATTTCTACCAAACGACGTGAAAAGCATGCCGATGCTGCTCTTTTTAACATCCGCACATGGATTTGTGCCAAAGCGCGTTTTAAGCATGCGCATGCATCTTTTGGTAGACGCGGACGCAGTTTTCTGCAAAACCACACGATAGGCATGCAAATGGTGCTTTTGGCAGAACGCGCGCGTGGATTTCTACCAAACGACGTGAAAAGCATGCCGATGCTGCTCTTTTTAACATCCGCACATGGATTTGCGCCAGAGCGCGTTTTAAGCATGCGCATGCATCTTTTGGTAGACGCGGACGCAGTTTTCTGCAAAACCACACGATAGGCATGCAAATGGTGCTTTTGGCAGAACGCGCGCTTGGATTTCTACCAAACGACGTGAAAAGCATGCCGATGCTGCTCTTTTTAGCACCCGCACATGGATTTGTGCCAAAACGCGTTTTTAGCATGCACATGCATCTTTTGGTAGACGCGGACGCAGTTTTCTGCAAAACCACACGATATGCATGCAAATGGTTCTTTTGGCAGAACGCGCGCGTGGATTTCTACCAAACGACGTGAAAAGCATGCCGATGCTGCTCTTTTTAGCACCCGCACATGGATTTGTGCGAAAGCGCGTTTTAAGCATGCGCATGCATCTTTTGGTAGACGCGGACGCAGTTTTCTGCAAAACCACACGATAGGCATGCAAATGGTGCTTTTGGCAGAACGCGCGCGTGGATTTCTACCAAACGACGTGAAAAGCATGCCGATGCTGCTCTTTTTAACATCCGCACATGGATTTGTGCCAAAGCGCGTTTTAAGCATGCGCATGCATCTTTTGGTAGACGCGGACGCAGTTTTCTGCAAAACCACACGATAGGCATGCAAATGGTGCTTTTGGCAGAACGCGCGCGTGGATTTCTACCAAACGACGTGAAAAGCATGCCGATGCTGCTCTTTTTAGCACCCGCACATGGATTTGTGCCAAAACGCGTTTTTAGCATGCACATGCATCTTTTGGTAGACGCGGACGCAGTTTTCTGCAAAACCACAGATATGCATGCAAATCGTGCTTTTGGCAGAACGCGCGCGTGGATTTCTACCAAACGACGTGAAAAGCATGCCGATGCTGCTCTTTTTAGCACCCGCACATGGATTTGTGCCAAAACGCGTTTTTAGCATGCACATGCATCTTTTGGTAGACGCGGACGCAGTTTTCTGCAAAACCACACGATATGCATGCAAATGGTGCTTTTGGCAGAACGCGCGCGTGGATTTCTACCAAACGACGTGAAAAGCATGCCGATGCTGCTCTTTTTAACATCCGCACATGGATTTGTGCCAAAGCGCGTTTTAAGCATGCGCATGCATCTTTTGGTAGACGCGGACGCAGTTTTCTGCAAAACCACACGATAGGCATGCAAATAGTGCTTTTGGCAGAACGCGCGCGTGGATTTCTACCAAACGACGTGAAAAGCATGCCGATGCTGCTCTTTTTAACATCCGCACATGGATTTGTGCCAAAGCGCGTTTTAAGCATGCGCATGCATCTTTTGGTAGACGCGGACGCAGTTTTCTGCAAAACCACACGATAGGCATGCAAATGGTGCTTTTGGCAAAACGCGCGCGTGGATTTCTACCAAACGACGTGAAAAGCATGCCGATGCTGCTCTTTTTAGCACCCGCACATGGATTTGTGCCAAAACGCGTTTTTAGCATGCACATGCATCTTTTGGTAGACGCGGACGCAGTTTTCTGCAAAACCACACGATATGCATGCAAATGGTGCTTTTGGCAGAACGCGCGCGTGGATTTCTACCAAACGACGTGAAAAGCATGCCGATGCTGCTCTTTTTAACATCCGCACATGGATTTGTGCCAAAGCGCGTCTTAAGCATGCGCATGCATCTTTTGGTAGACGCGGACGCAGTTTTCTGCAAAACCACACGATAGGCATGCAAATGGTGCTTTTGGCAGAACGCGCGCGTGGATTTCTACCAAACGACGTGAAAAGCATGCCGATGCTGCTCTTTTTAGCACCCGCAGATGGATTTGTGCCAAAACGCGTTTTAAGCATGCGCATGCATCTTTTGGTAGACGCGGACGCAGTTTTCTGCAAAACCACACGATATGCATGCAAATGGTGCTTTTGGCAGAACGCGCGCGTGGATTTCTACCAAACGACGTGAAAAGCATGCCGATGCTGCTCTTTTTAACATCCGCACATGGATTTGTGCCAAAGCGCGTTTTAAGCATGCGCATGCATCTTTTGGTAGACTCGGACGCAGTTTTCTGCAAAACCACACGATAGGCATGCAAATGGTGCTTTTGGCAGAACGCGCGCGTGGATTTCTACCAAACGACGTGAAAAGCATGCCGATGCTGCTCTTTTTAGCACCCGCACATGTATTTGTGCCAAAACGCGTTTTAAGCATGCGCATGCATCTTTTGGTAGACGCGGACGCAGTTTTCTGCAAAACCACACGATAGGCATGCAAATGGTGCTTTTGGCAGAACGCGCGCGTGGATTTCTACCAAACGACGTGAAAAGCATGCCGATGTTGCTCTTTTTAGCACCCGCACATGTATTTGTGCCAAAACGCGTTTTAAGCATGCGCATGCATCTTTTGGTAGACGCGGACGCAGTTTTCTGCAAAACCACACGATAGGCATGCAAATGGTGCTTTTGGCAGAACGCGCGCGTGGATTTCTACCAAACGACGTGAAAAGCATGCCGATGCTGCTCTTTTTAGCACCCGCACATGGATTTGTGCCAAAACGTGTTTTAAGCATGCGCAAGCATCTTTTGGTAGACGCGGACGCAGTTTTCTGCAAAACCACACGATATGCATGCAAATGGTGCTTTTGGCAGAACGCGCGCGTGGATTTCTACCAAACGACGTGAAAGGCATGCCGATGCTGCTCTTTTTAACATCCGCACATGGATTTGTGCCAAAGCGCGTTTTAAGCATGCGCATGCATCTTTTGGTAGACGCGGACGCAGTTTTCTGCAAAACCACACGATAGGCATGCAAATGGTGCTTTTGGCAGAACGCGCGCGTGGATTTCTACCAAACGACGTGAAAAGCATGCCGATGCTGCTCTTTTTAGCACCCGCACATGGATTTGTGCCAAAACGCGTTTTAAGCATGCGCATGCATCTTTTGGTAGACGCGGACGCAGTTTTCTGCAAAACCACACGATATGCATGCAAATGTTGCTTTTGGCAGAACGCGCGCGTGGATTTCTACCAAACGACGTGAAAAGCATGCCGATGCTGCTCTTTTTAACATCCGCACATGGATTTGTGCCAAAGCGCGTTTTAAGCATGCGCATGCATCTTTTGGTAGACTCGGACGCAGTTTTCTGCAAAACCACACGATAGGCATGCAAATGGTGCTTTTGGTAGAACGCGCGCGTGGATTTCTACCAAACGACGTGAAAAGCATGCCGATGCTGCTCTTTTTAGCACCCGCACATGTATTTGTGCCAAAACGCGTTTTAAGCATGCGCATGCATCTTTTGGTAGACGCGGACGCAGTTTTCTGCAAAACCACACGATAGGCATGCAAATGGTGCTTTTGGCAGAACGCGCGCGTGGATTTCTACCAAACGACGTGAAAAGCATGCCGATGCTGCTCTTTTTAGCACCCGCACATGGATTTGTGCCAAAACGTGTTTTAAGCATGCGCAAGCATCTTTTGGTAGACGCGGACGCAGTTTTCTGCAAAACCACACGATATGCATGCAAATGGTGCTTTTGGCAGAACGCGCGCGTGGATTTCTACCAAACGACGTGAAAGGCATGCCGATGCTGCTCTTTTTAACATCCGCACATGGATTTGTGCCAAAGCGCGTTTTAAGCATGCGCATGCATCTTTTGGTAGACGCGGACGCAGTTTTCTGCAAAACCACACGATAGGCATGCAAATGGTGCTTTTGGCAGAACGCGCGCGTGGATTTCTACCAAACGACGTGAAAAGCATGCCGATGCTGCTCTTTTTAGCACCCGCACATGGATTTGTGCCAAAACGCGTTTTAAGCATGCGCATGCATCTTTTGGTAGACGCGGACGCAGTTTTCTGCAAAACCACACGATATGCATGCAAATGTTGCTTTTGGCAGAACGCGCGCGTGGATTTCTACCAAACGACGTGAAAAGCATGCCGATGCTGCTCTTTTTAACATCCGCACATGGATTTGTGCCAAAGCGCGTTTTAAGCATGCGCATGCATCTTTTGGTAGACTCGGACGCAGTTTTCTGCAAAACCACACGATAGGCATGCAAATGGTGCTTTTGGTAGAACGCGCGCGTGGATTTCTACCAAACGACGTGAAAAGCATGCCGATGCTGCTCTTTTTAACATCCGCACATGGATTTGTGCCAAAGCGCGTTTTAAGCATGCGCATGCATCTTTTGGTAGACGCGGACGCAGTTTTCTGCAAAACCACACGATAGGCATGCAAATGGTGCTTTTGGCACAACGCGCGCGTGGATTTCTACCAAACGACGTGAAAACCATGCCGATGCTGCTCTTTTTAGCACCCGCACATGGATTTGTGCCAAAACGCGTTTTTAGCATGCACATGCATCTTTTGGTAGACGCGGACGCAGTTTTCTGCAAAACCACACGATATGCATGCAAATCGTGCTTTTGGCAGAACGCGGGCGTGGATTTCTACCAAACAACGTGAAAAGCATGCCGATGCTGCTCTTTTTAGCACCCGCACATGGATTTGTGCCAAAACGCGTTTTAAGCATGCGCATGCATCTTTTGGTAGACGCGGACGCAGTTTTCTGCAAAACCACACGATAGGCATGCAAATGGTGCTTTTGGCAGAACGCGCGCGTGGATTTCTACCAAACGACGTGAAAAGCATGCCGATGCTGCTCTTTTTAACATCCGCACATGGATTTGTGCCAAAGCGCGTTTTAAGCATGCGCATGCATCTTTTGGTAGACGCGGACGCAGTTTTCTGCAAAACCACACGATAGGCATGCAAATGGTGCTTTTGGCAGAACGCGCGCGTGGATTTCTACCAAACGACGTCAAAAGCATGCCGATGCTGCTCTTTTTAACATCCGCACATGGATTTGTGCCAAAGCGCGTTTTAAGCATGCGCATGCATCTTTTGGTAGACGCGGACGCAGTTTTCTGCAAAACCACACGATAGGCATGCAAATGGTGCTTTTGGCAGAACGCGCGCGTGGATTTCTACCAAACGACGTGAAAAGCATGCCGATGCTGCTCTTTTTAACATCCGCACATGGATTTGTGCCAAAGCGCGTTTTAAGCATGCGCATGCATCTTTTGGTAGACGCGGACGCAGTTTTCTGCAAAACCACACGATAGGCATGCAAATGGTGCTTTTGGCAGAACGCGCGCGTGGATTTCTACCAAACGACGTGAAAAGCATGCCGATGCTGCTCTTTTTAGCACCCGCACATGGATTTGTGCCAAAACGCGTTTTTAGCATGCACATGCATCTTTTGGTAGACGCGGACGCAGTTTTCTGCAAAACCACACGATATGCATGCAAATCGTGCTTTTGGCAGAACGCGCGCGTGGATTTCTACCAAACGACGTGAAAAGCATGCCGATGCTGCTCTTTTTAGCACCCGCACATGCATTTGTTCCAAAACGCGTTTTAAGCATGCGCATGCATCTTTTGGTAGACGCGGACGCAGTTTTCTGCAAAACCACACGATAGGCATGCAAATGGTGCTTTTGGCAGAACGCGCGCGTGGATTTCTACCAAACGACGTGAAAAGCATGCCGATGCTGCTCTTTTTAACATCCGCACATGGATTTGTGCCAAAGCGCGTTTTAAGCATGCGCATGCATCTTTTGGTAGACGCGGACGCAGTTTTCTGCAAAACCACACGATAGGCATGCAAATGGTGCTTTTGGCAGAACGCGCGCGTGGATTTCTACCAAACGACGTGAAAAGCATGCCGATGCTGCTCTTTTTAGCACCCGCACATGGATTTGTGCCAAAACGCGTTTTAAGCATGCGCATGCATCTTTTGGTAGACGCGGACGCAGTTTTCTGCAAAACCACACGATATGCATGCAAATGTTGCTTTTGGCAGAACGCGCGCGTGGATTTCTACCAAACGACGTGAAAAGCATGCCGATGCTGCTCTTTTTAACATCCGCACATGGATTTGTGCCAAAGCGCGTTTTAAGCATGCGCATGCATCTTTTGGTAGACTCGGACGCAGTTTTCTGCAAAACCACACGATAGGCATGCAAATGGTGCTTTTGGTAGAACGCGCGCGTGGATTTCTACCAAACGACGTGAAAAGCATGCCGATGCTGCTCTTTTTAACATCCGCACATGGATTTGTGCCAAAGCGCGTTTTAAGCATGCGCATGCATCTTTTGGTAGACGCGGACGCAGTTTTCTGCAAAACCACACGATAGGCATGCAAATGGTGCTTTTGGCACAACGCGCGCGTGGATTTCTACCAAACGACGTGAAAACCATGCCGATGCTGCTCTTTTTAGCACCCGCACATGGATTTGTGCCAAAACGCGTTTTTAGCATGCACATGCATCTTTTGGTAGACGCGGACGCAGTTTTCTGCAAAACCACACGATATGCATGCAAATCGTGCTTTTGGCAGAACGCGGGCGTGGATTTCTACCAAACGACGTGAAAAGCATGCCGATGCTGCTCTTTTTAGCACCCGCACATGGATTTGTGCCAAAACGCGTTTTAAGCATGCGCATGCATCTTTTGGTAGACGCGGACGCAGTTTTCTGCAAAACCACACGATAGGCATGCAAATGGTGCTTTTGGCAGAACGCGCGCGTGGATTTCTACCAAACGACGTGAAAAGCATGCCGATGCTGCTCTTTTTAACATCCGCACATGGATTTGTGCCAAAGCGCGTTTTAAGCATGCGCATGCATCTTTTGGTAGACGCGGACGCAGTTTTCTGCAAAACCACACGATAGGCATGCAAATGGTGCTTTTGGCAGAACGCGCGCGTGGATTTCTACCAAACGACGTGAAAAGCATGCCGATGTTGCTCTTTTTAACATCCGCACATGGATTTGTGCCAAAGCGCGTTTTAAGCATGCGCATGCATCTTTTGGTAGACGCGGACGCAGTTTTCTGCAAAACCACACGATAGGCATGCAAATGGTGCTTTTGGCAGAACGCGCTCGTGGATTTCTACCAAACGACGTGAAAAGCATGTCGATGCTGCTCTTTTTAACATCCGCACATGGATTTGTGCCAAAGCGCGTTTTAAGCATGCGCATGCATCTTTTGGTAGACGCGGACGCAGTTTTCTGCAAAACCACACGATAGGCATGCAAATGGTGCTTTTGGCAGAACGCGCGCGTGGATTTCTACCAAACGACGTGAAAAGCATGCCGATGTTGCTCTTTTTAACATCCGCACATGGATTTGTGCCAAAGCGCGTTTTAAGCATGCGCATGCATCTTTTGGTAGACGCGGACGCAGTTTTCTGCAAAACCACACGATAGGCATGCAAATGGTGCTTTTGGCAGAACGCGCGCGTGGATTTCTACCAAACGACGTGAAAAGCATGCCGATGCTGCTCTTTTTAGCACCCGCACATGGATTTGTGCCAAAACGCGTTTTTAGCATGCACATGCATCTTTTTGTAGACGCGGACGCAGTTTTCTGCAAAACCACACGATATGCATGCAAATGGTGCTTTTGGCAGAACGGGCGCGTGGATTTCTACCAAACGACGTGAAAAGCATGCCGATGCTGCTCTTTTTAACATCCGCACATGGATTTGTGCCAAAGCGCGTTTTAAGCATGCGCATGCATCTTTTGGTAGACGCGGACGCAGTTTTCTGCAAAACCACACGATAGGCATGCAAATGGTGCTTTTTGCAGAACGCGCGCGTGGATTTCTACCAGACGACGTGAAAAGCATGCCGATGCTGCTCTTTTTAGCACCCGCACATGGATTTGTGCCAAAACGCGTTTTTAGCATGCACATGCATATTTTGGTAGACGCGGACGCAGTTTTCTGCAAAACCACACGATGTGCATGCAAATCGTGCTTTTGGCAGAACGCGCGCGTGGATTTCTACCAAACGACGTGAAAAGCATGCCGATGCTGCTCTTTTTAGCACCCGCACATGGATTTGTGCCAAAACGCGTTTTTAGCATGCACATGCATCTTTTGGTAGACGCGGACGCAGTTTTCTGCAAAAGCACACGATATGCATGCAAATGGTGCTTTTGGCAGAACGCGCGCGTGGATTTCTACCAAACGACGTGAAAAGCATGCCGATGCTGCTCTTTTTAGCACCCGCACATGTATTTGTGCCAAAACGCGTTTTAAGCATGCGCATGCATCTTTTGGTAGACGCGGACGCAGTTTTCTGCAAAACCACACGATAGGCATGCAAATGGTGCTTTTGGCAGAACGCGCGCGTGGATTTCTACCAAACGACGTGAAAAGCATGCCGATGCTGCTCTTTTTAACATCCGCACATGGATTTGCGCCAAAGCGCGTTTTAAGCATGCGCATGCATCTTTTGGTAGACGCGGACGCAGTTTTCTGCAAAACCACACGATAGGCATGCAAATGGTGCTTTTGGCAGAACGCGCGCGTGGATTTCTACCAAACGACGTGAAAAGCATGCCGATGCTGCTCTTTTTAGCACCCGCACATGGATTTGTGCCAAAACGCGTTTTTAGCATGCGCATGCATCTTTTGGTAGACGCGGACGCAGTTTTCTGCAAAACCACACGATAGGCATGCAAATGGTGCTTTTGGCAGAACGCGCGCGTGGATTTCTACCAAACGACGTGAAAAGCATGCCGATGCTGCTCTTTTTAGCACCCGCACATGGATTTGTGCCAAAACGCGTTTTTAGCATGCACATGCATCTTTTTGTAGACGCGGACGCAGTTTTCTGCAAAACCACACGATATGCATGCAAATGGTGCTTTTGGCAGAACGGGCGCGTGGATTTCTACCAAACGACGTGAAAAGCATGCCGATGCTGCTCTTTTTAACATCCGCACATGGATTTGTGCCAAAGCGCGTTTTAAGCATGCGCATGCATCTTTTGGTAGACGCGGACGCAGTTTTCTGCAAAACCACACGATAGGCATGCAAATGGTGCTTTTTGCAGAACGCGCGCGTGGATTTCTACCAGACGACGTGAAAAGCATGCCGATGCTGCTCTTTTTAGCACCCGCACATGGATTTGTGCCAAAACGCGTTTTTAGCATGCACATGCATATTTTGGTAGACGCGGACGCAGTTTTCTGCAAAACCACACGATGTGCATGCAAATCGTGCTTTTGGCAGAACGCGCGCGTGGATTTCTACCAAACGACGTGAAAAGCATGCCGATGCTGCTCTTTTTAGCACCCGCACATGGATTTGTGCCAAAACGCGTTTTTAGCATGCACATGCATCTTTTGGTAGACGCGGACGCAGTTTTCTGCAAAAGCACACGATATGCATGCAAATGGTGCTTTTGGCAGAACGCGCGCGTGGATTTCTACCAAACGACGTGAAAAGCATGCCGATGCTGCTCTTTTTAGCACCCGCACATGTATTTGTGCCAAAACGCGTTTTAAGCATGCGCATGCATCTTTTGGTAGACGCGGACGCAGTTTTCTGCAAAACCACACGATAGGCATGCAAATGGTGCTTTTGGCAGAACGCGCGCGTGGATTTCTACCAAACGACGTGAAAAGCATGCCGATGCTGCTCTTTTTAACATCCGCACATGGATTTGCGCCAAAGCGCGTTTTAAGCATGCGCATGCATCTTTTGGTAGACGCGGACGCAGTTTTCTGCAAAACCACACGATAGGCATGCAAATGGTGCTTTTGGCAGAACGCGCGCGTGGATTTCTACCAAACGACGTGAAAAGCATGCCGATGCTGCTCTTTTTAGCACCCGCACATGGATTTGTGCCAAAACGCGTTTTTAGCATGCGCATGCATCTTTTGGTAGACGCGGACGCAGTTTTCTGCAAAACCACACGATATGCATGCAAATGGTGCTTTTGGCAGAACGCGTGCGTGGATTTCTACCAAACGACGTGAAAAGCATGCCGATGCTGCTCTTTTTAACATCCGCACATGGATTTGTGCGAAAGCGCGTTTTAAGCATGCGCATGCATCTTTTGGTAGACGCGGACGCAGTTTTCTGCAAAACCACACGATAGGCATGCAAATGGTGCTTTTGGCAGAACGCGCGCGTGGATTTCTACCAAACGACGTGAAAAGCATGCCGATGCTGCTCTTTTTAGCACCCGCACATGGATTTGTGCCAAAACGCGTTTTTAGCATGCACATGCATCTTTTGGTAGACGCGGACGCAGTTTTCTGCAAAACCACACGATATGCATGCAAATCGTGCTTTTGGCAGAACGCGCGCGTGGATTTCTACCAAACGACGTGAAAAGCATGCCGATGCTGCTCTTTTTAGCACCCGCACATGCATTTGTGCCAAAACGCGTTTTAAGCATGCGCATGCATCTTTTGGTAGACGCGGACGCAGTTTTCTGCAAAACCACACGATAGGCATGCAAATGGTGCTTTTGGCAGAACGCGCGCGTGGATTTCTACCAAACGACGTGAAAAGCATGCCGATGCTGCTCTTTTTAACATCCGCACATGGATTTGTGCCAAAGCGCGTTTTAAGCATGCGCATGCATCTTTTGGTAGACGGGGACGCAGTTTTCTGCAAAACCACACGATAGGCATGCAAATGGTGCTTTTGGCAGAACGCGCGCGTGGATTTCTACCAAACGACGTGAAAAGCATGCCGATGCTGCTCTTTTTAGCACCCGCACATGGATTTGTGCCAAAACGCGTTTTTAGCATGCACATGCATCTTTTGGTAGACGCGGACGCAGTTTTCTGCAAAACCACACGATATGCATGCAAATGGTGCTTTTGGCAGAACGCGCGCGTGGATTTCTACCAAACGACGTGAAAAGCATGCCGATGCTGCTCTTTTTAACATCCGCACATGGATTTGTGCCAAAGCGCGTTTTAAGCATGCGCATGCATCTTTTGGTGGACGCGGACGCAGTTTTCTGCAAACCCACACGATAGGCATGCAAATGGTGCTTTTGGCAGAACGCGCGCGTGGATTTCTACCAAACGACGTGAAAAGCATGCCGATGCTGCTCTTTTTAACATCCGCACATGGATTTGTGCCAAAGCGCGTTTTAAGCATGCGCATGCATCTTTTGGTAGACGCGGACGCAGTTTTCTGCAAAACCACACGATAGGCATGCAAATGGTGCTTTTGGCAGAACGCGCGCGTGGATTTCTACCAAACGACGTGAAAAGCATGCCGATGCTGCTCTTTTTAGCACCCGCACATGGATTTGTGCCAAAACGCGTTTTTAGCATGCGCATGCATCTTTTGGTAGACGCGGACGCAGTTTTCTGCAAAACCACACGATATGCATGCAAATGGTGCTTTTGGCAGAACGCGCGCGTGGATTTCTACCAAACGACGTGAAAAGCATGCCGATGCTGCTCTTTTTAACATCCGCACATGGATTTGTGCCAAAGCGCGTCTTAAGCATGCGCATGCATCTTTTGGTAGACGCGGACGCAGTTTTCTGCAAAACCACACGATAGGCATGCAAATGGTGCTTTTGGCAGAACGCGCGCGTGAATTTCTACCAAACGACGTGAAAAGCATGCCGATGCTGCTCTTTTTAGCACCCGCACATGGATTTGTGCCAAAACGCGTTTTAAGCATGCGCATGCATCTTTTGGTAGACGCGGACGCAGTTTTCTGCAAAACCACACGATATGCATGCAAATGGTGCTTTTGGCAGAACGCGCGCGTGGATTTCTACCAAACGACGTGAAAAGCATGCCGATGCTGCTCTTTTTAACATCCGCACATGGATTTGTGCCAAAGCGCGTTTTAAGCATGCGCATGCATCTTTTGGTAGACTCGGACGCAGTTTTCTGCAAAACCACACGATAGGCATGCAAATGGTGCTTTTGGCAGAACGCGCGCGTGGATTTCTACCAAACGACGTGAAAAGCATGCCGATGCTGCTCTTTTTAGCACCCGCACATGTATTTGTGCCAAAACGCGTTTTAAGCATGCGCATGCATCTTTTGGTAGACGCGGACGCAGTTTTCTGCAAAACCACACGATAGGCATGCAAATGGTGCTTTTGGCAGAACGCGCGCGTGGATTTCTACCAAACGACGTGAAAAGCATGCCGATGCTGCTCTTTTTAGCACCCGCACATGGATTTGTGCCAAAACGCGTTTTTAGCATGCACATGCATCTTTTGGTAGACGCGGACGCAGTTTTCTGCAAAACCACACGATATGCATGCAAATCGTGCTTTTGGCAGAACGCGCGCGTGGATTTCTACCAAACGACGTGAAAAGCATGCCGATGCTGCTCTTTTTAGCACCCGCACATGGATTTGTGCCAAAACGCGTTTTAAGCATGCGCATGCATCTTTTGGTAGACGCGGACGCAGTTTTCTGCAAAACCACACGATAGGCATGCAAATGGTGCTTTTGGCAGAACGCGCGCGTGGATTTCTACCAAACGACGTGAAAAGCATGCCGATGCTGCTCTTTTTAGCACCCGCACATGGATTTGTGCCAAAACGCGTTTTAAGCATGCGCAAGCATCTTTTGTTAGACGCGGACGCAGTTTTCTGCAAAACCACACGATATGCATGCAAATGGTGCTTTTGGCAGAACGCGCGCGTGGATTTCTACCAAACGACGTGAAAGGCATGCCGATGCTGCTCTTTTTAACATCCGCACATGGATTTGTGCCAAAGCGCGTTTTAAGCATGCGCATGCATCTTTTGGTAGACGCGGACGCAGTTTTCTGCAAAACCACACGATAGGCATGCAAATGGTGCTTTTGGCAGAACGCGCGCGTGGATTTCTACCAAACGACGTGAAAAGCATGCCGATGCTGCTCTTTTTAGCACCCGCACATGGATTTGTGCCAAAACGCGTTTTAAGCATGCGCATGCATCTTTTGGTAGACGCGGACGCAGTTTTCTGCAAAACCACACGATATGCATGCAAATGTTGCTTTTGGCAGAACGCGCGCGTGGATTTCTACCAAACGACGTGAAAAGCATGCCGATGCTGCTCTTTTTAACATCCGCACATGGATTTGTGCCAAAGCGCGTTTTAAGCATGCGCATGCATCTTTTGGTAGACTCGGACGCAGTTTTCTGCAAAACCACACGATAGGCATGCAAATGGTGCTTTTGGTAGAACGCGCGCGTGGATTTCTACCAAACGACGTGAAAAGCATGCCGATGCTGCTCTTTTTAACATCCGCACATGGATTTGTGCCAAAGCGCGTTTTAAGCATGCGCATGCATCTTTTGGTAGACGCGGACGCAGTTTTCTGCAAAACCACATGATAGGCATGCAAATGGTGCTTTTGGCACAACGCGCGCGTGGATTTCTACCAAACGACGTGAAAACCATGCCGATGCTGCTCTTTTTAGCACCCGCACATGGATTTGTGCCAAAACGCGTTTTTAGCATGCACATGCATCTTTTGGTAGACGCGGACGCAGTTTTCTGCAAAACCACACGATATGCATGCAAATCGTGCTTTTGGCAGAACGCGGGCGTGGATTTCTACCAAACGACGTGAAAAGCATGCCGATGCTGCTCTTTTTAGCACCCGCACATGGATTTGTGCCAGAACGCGTTTTAAGCATGCGCATGCATCTTTTGGTAGACGCGGACGCAGTTTTCTGCAAAACCACACGATAGGCATGCAAATGGTGCTTTTGGCAGAACGCGCGCGTGGATTTCTACCAAACGACGTGAAAAGCATGCCGATGCTGCTCTTTTTAACATCCGCACATGGATTTGTGCCAAAGCGCGTTTTAAGCTTGCGCATGCATCTTTTGGTAGACGCGGACGCAGTTTTCTGCAAAACCACACGATAGGCATGCAAATGGTGCTTTTGGCAGAACGCGCGCGTGGATTTCTACCAAACGACGTGAAAACCATGCCGATGCTGCTCTTTTTAGCACCCGCACATGGATTTGTGCCAAAACGCGTTTTTAGCATGCGCATGCATCTTTTGGTAGACGCGGACGCAGTTTTCTGCAAAACCACACGATAGGCATGCAAATGGTGCTTTTGGCAGAACGCGCGCGTGGATTTCTACCAAACGACGTGAAAAGCATGCCGATGCTGCTCTTTTTAACATCCGCACATGGATTTGTGCCAAAGCGCGTTTTAAGCATGCGCATGCATCTTTTGGTAGACGCGGACGCAGTTTTCTGCAAAACCACACGATAGGCATGCAAATGGTGCTTTTGGCAGAACGCGCGCGTGGATTTCTACCAAACGACGTGAAAAGCATGCCGATGCTGCTCTTTTTAACATCCGCACATGGATTTGTGCCAAAGCGCGTTTTAAGCATGCGCATGCATCTTTTGGTAGACGCGGACGCAGTTTTCTGCAAAACCACACGATAGGCATGCAAATGGTGCTTTTGGCAGAACGCGCGCGTGGATTTCTACCAAACGACGTGAAAAGCATGCCGATGCTGCTCTTTTTAACATCCGCACATGGATTTGTGCCAAAGCGCGTTTTAAGCATGCGCATGCATCTTTTGGTAGACGCGGACGCAGTTTTCTGCAAAACCACACGATAGGCATGCAAATGGTGCTTTTGGCAGAACGCGCGCGTGGATTTCTACCAAACGACGTGAAAAGCATGCCGATGCTGCTCTTTTTAGCACCCGCACATGGATTTGTGCCAAAACGCGTTTTTAGCATGCACATGCATCTTTTGGTAGACGCGGACGCAGTTTTCTGCAAAACCACACGATATGCATGCAAATGGTGCTTTTGGCAGAACGGGCGCGTGGATTTCTACCAAACGACGTGAAAAGCATGCCGATGCTGCTCTTTTTAACATCCGCACATGGATTTGTGCCAAAGCGCGTTTTAAGCATGCGCATGCATCTTTTGGTAGACGCGGACGCAGTTTTCTGCAAAACCACACGATAGGCATGCAAATGGTGCTTTTGGCAGAACGCGCGCGTGGAT
This sequence comes from Dermacentor variabilis, assembly GCF_050947875.1. NCBI lineage: Eukaryota > Metazoa > Arthropoda > Arachnida > Ixodida > Ixodidae > Dermacentor > Dermacentor variabilis. The sequence continues at coordinate 16,698 of NW_027460750.1, read as the reverse complement.
TTCTACCAAACGACGTGAAAAGCATGCCGATGCTGCTCTTTTTAGCACCCGCACATGGATTTGTGCCAAAACGCGTTTTTAGCATGCACATGCATCTTTTGGTAGACGCGGACGCAGTTTTCTGCAAAACCACACGATGTGCATGCAAATCGTGCTTTTGGCAGAACGCGCGCGTGGATTTCTACCAAACGACGTGAAAAGCATGCCGATGCTGCTCTTTTTAACATCCGCACATGGATTTGTGCCAAAGCGCGTTTTAAGCATGCGCATGCATCTTTTGGTAGACGCGGACGCAGTTTTCTGCAAAACCACACGATAGGCATGCAAATGGTGCTTTTGGCAGAACGCGCGCGTGGATTTCTACCAAACGACGTGAAAAGCATGCCGATGCTGCTCTTTTTAGCACCCGCACATGGATTTGTGCCAAAACGCGTTTTAGCATGCACATGCATCTTTTGGTAGACGCGGACGCAGTTTTCTGCAAAACCACACGATATGCATGCAAATGGTGCTTTTGGCAGAACGCGCGCGTGGATTTCTACCACACGACGTGAAAAGCATGCCGATGCTGCTCTTTTTAACATCCGCACATAGATTTGTGCCAAAGCGCGTTTTAAGCATGCGCATGCATCTTTTGGTAGACGCGGACGCAGTTTTCTGCAAAACCACACGATAGGCATGCAAATGGTGCTTTTGGCAGAACGCGCGCGTGGATTTCTACCAAACGACGTGAAAAGCATGCCGATGCTGCTCTTTTTAACATCCGCACATGGATTTGTGCCAAAGCGCGTTTTAAGCATGCGCATGCATCTTTTGGTAGACGCGGACGCAGTTTTCTGCAAAACCACACGATAGGCATGCAAATGGTGCTTTTGGCAGAACGCGCGCGTGGATTTCTACCAAACGACGTGAAAAGCATGCCGATGCTGCTCTTTTTAACATCCGCACATGGATTTGTGCCAAAGCGCGTTTTAAGCATGCGCATGCATCTTTTGGTAGACGCGGACGCAGTTTTCTGCAAAACCACACGATAGGCATGCAAATGGTGCTTTTGGCAGAACGCGCGCGTGGATTTCTACCAAACGACGTGAGAAGCATGCCGATGCTGCTCTTTTTAACATCCGCACATAGATTTGTGCCAAAGCGCGTTTTAAGCATGCGCATGCATCTTTTGGTAGACGCGGACGCAGTTTTCTGCAAAACCACACGATAGGCATGCAAATGGTGCTTTTGGCAGAACGCGCGCGTGGATTTCTACCAAACGACGTGAAAAGCATGCCGATGCTGCTCTTTTTAGCACCCGCACATAGATTTGTGCCAAAACGCGTTTTAAGCATGCGCATGCATCTTTTGGTAGACGCGGACGCAGTTTTCTGCAAAACCACACGATATGCATGCAAATGGTGCTTTTGGCAGAACGCGCGCGTGGATTTCTACCAAACGACGTGAAAAGCATGCCGATGCTGCTCTTTTTAACATCCGCACATGGATTTGTGCCAAAGCGCGTTTTAAGCATGCGCATGCATCTTTTGGCAGACTCGGACGCAGTTTTCTGCAAAACCACACGATAGGCATGCAAATGGTGCTTTTGGCAGAACGCGCGCGTGGATTTCTACCAAACGACGTGAAAAGCATGCCGATGCTGCTCTTTTTAGCACCCGCACATGTATTTGTGCCAAAACGCGTTTTAAGCATGCGCATGCATCTTTTGGTAGACGCGGACGCAGTTTTCTGCAAAACCACACGATAGGCATGCAAATGGTGCTTTTGGCAGAACGCGCGCGTGGATTTCTACCAAACGACGTGAAAAGCATGCCGATGCTGCTCTTTTTAGCACCCGCACATGGATTTGTGCCAAAACGCGTTTTTAGCGTGCACACGCATCTTTTGGTAGACGCGGACTAAGTTTTCTGCAAAACCACACGATATGCATGCAAATCGTGCTTTTGGCAGAACGCGCGCGTGGATTTCTACCAAACGACGTGAAAAGCATGCCGATGCTGCTCTCTTTAGCACCCGCACATGGATTTGTGCCAAAACGCGTTTTAAGCATGCGCATGCATCTTTTGGTAGACGCGGACGCAGTTTTCTGCAAAACCACACGATAGGCATGCAAATGGTGCTTTTGGCAGAACGCGCGCGTGAATTTCTACCAAACGACGTGAAAAGCATGCCGATGCTGCTCTTTTTAGCACCCGCACATGGATTTGTGCCAAAACGCGTTTTAAGCATGCGCATGCATCTTTTGGTAGACGCGGACGCAGTTTTCTGCAAAACCACACGATATGCATGCAAATGTTGCTTTTGGCAGAACGCGCGCGTGGATTTCTACCAAACGACGTGAAAAGCATGCCGATGCTGCTCTTTTTAACATCCGCACATGGATTTGTGCCAAAACGCGTTTTTAGCATGCACATGCATCTTTTGGTAGACGCGGACGCAGTTTTCTGCAAAACCACACGATATGCATGCAAATCGTGCTTTTGGCAGAACGCGGGCGTGGATTTCTACCAAACGACGTGAAAAGCATGCCGATGCTGCTCTTTTTAGCACCCGCACATGGATTTGTGCCAGAACGCGTTTTAAGCATGCGCATGCATCTTTTGGTAGACGCGGACGCAGTTTTCTGCAAAACCACACGATAGGCATGCAAATGGTGCTTTTGGCAGAACGCGCGCGTGGATTTCTACCAAACGACGTGAAAAGCATGCCGATGCTGCTCTTTTTAACATCCGCACATGGATTTGTGCCAAAGCGCGTTTTAAGCTTGCGCATGCATCTTTTGGTAGACGCGGACGCAGTTTTCTGCAAAACCACACGATAGGCATGCAAATGGTGCTTTTGGCAGAACGCGCGCGTGGATTTCTACCAAACGACGTGAAAACCATGCCGATGCTGCTCTTTTTAGCACCCGCACATGGATTTGTGCCAAAACGCGTTTTTAGCATGCGCATGCATCTTTTGGTAGACGCGGACGCAGTTTTCTGCAAAACCACACGATAGGCATGCAAATGGTGCTTTTGGCAGAACGCGCGCGTGGATTTCTACCAAACGACGTGAAAAGCATGCCGATGCTGCTCTTTTTACCATCCGCACATGGATTTGTGCCAAAGCGCGTTTTAAGCATGCGCATGCATCTTTTGGTAGACGCGGACGCAGTTTTCTGCAAAACCACACGATAGGCATGCAAATGGTGCTTTTGGCAGAACGCGCGCGTGGATTTCTACCAAACGACGTGAAAAGCATGCCGATGCTGCTCTTTTTAGCACCCGCACATGGATTTGTGCCAAAACGCGTTTTTAGCATGCACATGCATCTTTTGGTAGACGCGGACGCAGTTTTCTGCAAAACCACACGATATGCATGCAAATGGTGCTTTTGGCAGAACGGGCGCGTGGATTTCTACCAAACGACGTGAAAAGCATGCCGATGCTGCTCTTTTTAACATCCGCACATGGATTTGTGCCAAAGCGCGTTTTAAGCATGCGCATGCATCTTTTGGTAGACGCGGACGCAGTTTTCTGCAAAACCACACGATAGGCATGCAAATGGTGCTTTTGGCAGAACGCGCGCGTGGATTTCTACCAAACGACGTGAAAAGCATGCCGATGCTGCTCTTTTTAGCACCCGCACATGGATTTGTGCCAAAACGCGTTTTTAGCATGCACATGCATCTTTTGGTAGACGCGGACGCAGTTTTCTGCAAAACCACACGATGTGCATGCAAATCGTGCTTTTGGCAGAACGCGCGCGTGGATTTCTACCAAACGACGTGAAAAGCATGCCGATGCTGCTCTTTTTAACATCCGCACATGGATTTGTGCCAAAGCGCGTTTTAAGCATGCGCATGCATCTTTTGGTAGACGCGGACGCAGTTTTCTGCAAAACCACACGATAGGCATGCAAATGGTGCTTTTGGCAGAACGCGCGCGTGGATTTCTACCAAACGACGTGAAAAGCATGCCGATGCTGCTCTTTTTAGCACCCGCACATGGATTTGTGCCAAAACGCGTTTTTAGCATGCACATGCATCTTTTGGTAGACGCGGACGCAGTTTTCTGCAAAACCACACGATATGCATGGAAATGGTGCTTTTGGCAGAACGCGCGCGTGGATTTCTACCACACGACGTGAAAAGCATGCCGATGCTGCTCTTTTTAACATCCGCACATAGATTTGTGCCAAAGCGCGTTTTAAGCATGCGCATGCATCTTTTGGTAGACGCGGACGCAGTTTTCTGCAAAACCACACGATAGGCATGCAAATGGTGCTTTTGGCAGAACGCGCGCGTGGATTTCTACCAAACGACGTGAAAAGCATGCCGATGCTGCTCTTTTTAACATCCGCACATGGATTTGTGCCAAAGCGCGTTTTAAGCATGCGCATGCATCTTTTGGTAGACGCGGACGCAGTTTTCTGCAAAACCACACGATAGGCATGCAAATGGTGCTTTTGGCAGAACGCGCGCGTGGATTTCTACCAAACGACGTGAAAAGCATGCCGATGCTGCTCTTTTTAGCACCCGCACATGGATTTGTGCCAAAAGGCGTTTTTAGCATGCACATGCATCTTTTGGTAGACACGGACGCAGTTTTCTGCAAAACCACACGATATGCATGCAAATGGTGCTTTTGGCAGAACGCGCGCGTGGATTTCTACCAAACGACGTGAGAAGCATGCCGATGCTGCTCTTTTTAACATCCGCACATGGATTTGTGCCAAAGCGCGTTTTAAGCATGCGCATGCATCTTTTGGTAGACGCGGACGCAGTTTTCTGCAAAACCACACGATAGGCATGCAAATGGTGCTTTTGGCAGAACGCGCGCGTGGATTTCTACCAAACGACGTGAAAAGCATGCCGATGCTGCTCTTTTTAGCACCCGCACATGGATTTGTGCCAAAACGCGTTTTAAGCATGCGCATGCATCTTTTGGTAGACGCGGACGCAGTTTTCTGCAAAACCACACGATATGCATGCAAATGGTGCTTTTGGCAGAACGCGCTCGTGGATTTCTACCAAACGACGTGAAAAGCATGCCGATGCTGCTCCTTTTAACATCCGCACATGGATTTGTGCCAAAGCGCGTTTTAAGCATGCGCATGCATCTTTTGGCAGACTCGGACGCAGTTTTCTGCAAAACCACACGATAGGCATGCAAATGGTGCTTTTGGCAGAACGCGCGCGTGGATTTCTACCAAACGACGTGAAAAGCATGCCGATGCTGCTCTTTTTAGCACCCGCACATGTATTTGTGCCAAAACGCGTTTTAAGCATGCGCATGCATCTTTTGGTAGACGCGGACGCAGTTTTCTGCAAAACCACACGATAGGCATGCAAATGGTGCTTTTGGCAGAACGCGCGCGTGGATTTCTACCAAACGACGTGAAAAGCATGCCGATGCTGCTCTTTTTAGCACCCGCACATGGATTTGTGCCAAAACGCGTTTTTAGCGTGCACACGCATCTTTTGGTAGACGCGGACTAAGTTTTCTGCAAAACCACACGATATGCATGCAAATCGTGCTTTTGGCAGAACGCGCGCGTGGATTTCTACCAAACGACGTGAAAAGCATGCCGATGCTGCTCTTTTTAGCACCCGCACATGGATTTGTGCCAAAACGCGTTTTAAGCATGCGCATGCATCTTTTGGTAGACGCGGACGCAGTTTTCTGCAAAACCACACGATAGGCATGCAAATGGTGCTTTTGGCAGAACGCGCGCGTGAATTTCTACCAAACGACGTGAAAAGCATGCCGATGCTGCTCTTTTTAGCACCCGCACATGGATTTGTGCCAAAACGCGTTTTAAGCATGCGCATGCATCTTTTGGTAGACGCGGACGCAGTTTTCTGCAAAACCACACGATATGCATGCAAATGGTGCTTTTGGCAGAACGCGCGCGTGGATTTCTACCAAACGACGTGAAAAGCATGCCGATGCTGCTCTTTTTAGCACCCGCACATGGATTTGTGCCAAAACGCGTTTTTAGCGTGCACACGCATCTTTTGGTAGACGCGGACTAAGTTTTCTGCAAAACCACACGATATGCATGCAAATCGTGCTTTTGGCAGAACGCGCGCGTGGATTTCTACCAAACGACGTGAAAAGCATGCCGATGCTGCTCTTTTTAGCACCCGCACATGGATTTGTGCCAAAACGCGTTTTAAGCATGCGCATGCATCTTTTGGTAGACGCGGACGCAGTTTTCTGCAAAACCACACGATAGGCATGCAAATGGTGCTTTTGGCAGAACGCGCGCGTGAATTTCTACCAAACGACGTGAAAAGCATGCCGATGCTGCTCTTTTTAGCACCCGCACATGGATTTGTGCCAAAACGCGTTTTAAGCATGCGCATGCATCTTTTGGTAGACGCGGACGCAGTTTTCTGCAAAACCACACGATATGCATGCAAATGGTGCTTTTGGCAGAACGCGCGCGTGGATTTCTACCAAACGACGTGAAAAGCATGCCGATGCTGCTCTTTTTAACATCCGCACATGGATTTGTGCCAAAGCGCGTTTTAAGCATGCGCATGCATCTTTTGGTAGACTCGGACGCAGTTTTCTGCAAAACCACACGATAGGCATGCAAATGGTGCTTTTGGCAGAACGCGCGCTTGGATTTCTACCAAACGACGTGAAAAGCATGCCGATGCTGCTCTTTTTAACATCCGCACATGGATTTGTGCCAAAGCGCGTTTTAAGCATGCGCATGCATCTTTTGGTAGACGCGGACGCAGTTTTCTGCAAAACCACACGATAGGCATGCAAATGGTGCTTTTGGCACAACGCGCGCGTGGATTTCTACCAAACGACGTGAAAAGCATGCCGATGCTGCTCTTTTTAACATCCGCACATGGATTTGTGCCAAAGCGCGTTTTAAGCATGCGCATGCATCTTTTGGTAGACGCGGACGCAGTTTTCTGCAAAACCACACGATAGGCATGCAAATGGTGCTTTTGGCACAACGCGCGCGTGGATTTCTACCAAACGACGTGAAAACCATGCCGATGCTGCTCTTTTTAGCACCCGCACATGGATTTGTGCCAAAACGCGTTTTTAGCATGCACATGCATCTTTTGGTAGACGCGGACGCAGTTTTCTGCAAAACCACACGATATGCATGCAAATCGTGCTTTTGGCAGAACGCGGGCGTGGATTTCTACCAAACGACGTGAAAAGCATGCCGATGCTGCTCTTTTTAGCACCCGCACATGGATTTGTGCCAAAACGCGTTTTAAGCATGCGCATGCATCTTTTGGTAGACGCGGACGCAGTTTTCTGCAAAACCACACGATAGGCATGCAAATGGTGCTTTTGGCAGAACGCGCGCGTGGATTTCTACCGAACGACGTGAAAAGCATGCCGATGCTGCTCTTTTTAACATCCGCACATGGATTTGTGCCAAAGCGCGTTTTAAGCATGCGCATGCATCTTTTGGTAGACGCGGACGCAGTTTTCTGCAAAACCACACGATAGGCATGCAAATGGTGCTTTTGGCAGAACGCGCGCGTGGATTTCTACCAAACGACGTGAAAAGCATGCCGATGCTGCTCTTTTTAACATCCGCACATGGATTTGTGCCAAAGCGCGTTTTAAGCATGCGCATGTATCTTTTGGTAGACGCGGACGCAGTTTTCTGCAAAACCACACGATAGGCATGCAAATGGTGCTTTTGGCAGAACGCGCGCGTGGATTTCTACCAAACGACGTGAAAAGCATGCCGATGCTGCTCTTTTTAACATCCGCACATGGATTTGTGCCAAAGCGCGTTTTAAGCATGCGCATGCATCTTTTGGTAGACGCGGACGCAGTTTTCTGCAAAACCACACGATAGGCATGCAAATGGTGCTTTTGGCAGAACGCGCGCGTGGATTTCTACCAAACGACGTGAAAAGCATGCCGATGCTGCTCTTTTTAGCTCCCACACATGGATTTGTGCCAAAACGCGTTTTTAGCATGCACATGCATCTTTTGGTAGACGCGGACGCAGTTTTCTGCAAAATCACAAGATATGCATGCAAATGGTGCTTTTGGCAGAACGGGCGCGTGGATTTCTACCAAACGACGTGAAAAGCATGCCGATGCTGCTCTTTTTAACATCCGCACATGGATTTGTGCCAAAGCGCGTTTTAAGCATGCGCATGCATCTTTTGGTAGACGCGGACGCAGTTTTCTGCAAAACCACACGATAGGCATGCAAATGGTGCTTTTGGAAGAACGCGCGCGTGGATTTCTACCAAACGACGTGAAAAGCATGCCGATGCTGCTCTTTTTAGCACCCGCACATGGATTTGTGCCAAAACGCGTTTTTAGCATGCACATGCATCTTTTGGTAGACGCGGACGCAGTTTTCTGCAAAACCACACGATATGCATGCAAATCGTGCTTTTGGCAGAACGCGCGCGTGGATTTCTACCAAACGAGGTGAAAAGCATGCCGATGCTGCTCTTTTTAGCACCCGCACATGGATTTGTGCCAAAACGCGTTTTAAGCATGCGCATGCATCTTTTGGTAGACGCGGACGCAGTTTTCTGCAAAACCACACGATAGGCATGCAAATGGTGCTTTTGGCAGAACGCGCGCGTGGATTTCTACCAAACGACGTGAAAAGCATGCCGATGCTGCTCTTTTTAACATCCGCACATGGATTTGTGCCAAAGCGCGTTTTAAGCATGCGCATGCATCTTTTGGTAGACGCGGACGCAGTTTTCTGCAAAACCACACGATAGGCATGCAAATGGTGCTTTTGGCAGAACGCGCGCGTGGATTTCTACCAAACGACGTGAAAAGCATGCCGATGCTGCTCTTTTTAGCACCCGCACATGGATTTGTGCTAAAACGCGTTTTTAGCATGCACATGCATCTTTTGGTAGACGCGGACGCAGTTTTCTGCAAAACCACACGATATGCATGCAAATGGTGCTTTTGGCAGAACGCGCGCGTGGATTTCTACCAAACGACGTGAAAAGCATGCCGATGCTGCTCTTTTTAACATCCGCACATGGATTTGTGCCAAAGCGCGTTTTAAGCATGCGCATGCATCTTTTGGTAGACGCGGACGCAGTTTTCTGCAAAACCACACGATAGGCATGCAAATGGTGCTTTTGGCAGAACGCGCGCGTGGATTTCTACCAAACGACGTGAAAAGCATGCCGATGCTGCTCTTTTTAACATCTGCACATGGATTTGTGCCAAAGCGCGTTTTAAGCATGCGCATGCATCTTTTGGTAGACGCGGACGCAGTTTTCTGCAAAACCACACGATAGGCATGCAAATGGTGCTTTTGGCAGAACGCGCGCGTGGATTTCTACCAAACGACGTGAAAAGCATGCCGATGCTGCTCTTTTTAGCACCCGCACATGGATTTGTGCCAAAACGCGTTTTTAGCATGCACATGCATCTTTTGGTAGACGCGGACGCAGTTTTCTGCAAAACCACAAGATATGCATGCAAATGGTGCTTTTGGCAGAACGGGCGCGTGGATTTCTACCAAACGACGTGAAAAGCATGCCGATGCTGCTCTTTTTAACATCCGCACATGGATTTGTGCCAAAGCGCGTTTTAAGCATGCGCATGCATCTTTTGGTAGACGCGGACGCAGTTTTCTGCAAAACCACACGATAGGCATGCAAATGGTGCTTTTGGAAGAACGCGCGCGTGGATTTCTACCAAACGACGTGAAAAGCATGCCGATGCTGCTCTTTTTAGCACCCGCACATGGATTTGTGCCAAAACGCGTTTTTAGCATGCACATGCATCTTTTGGTAGACGCGGACGCAGTTTTCTGCAAAACCACACGATATGCATGCAAATCGTGCTTTTGGCAGAACGCGCGCGTGGATTTCTACCAAACGACGTGAAAAGCATGCCGATGCTGCTCTTTTTAGCACCCGCACATGGATTTGTGCCAAAACGCGTTTTAAGCATGCGCATGCATCTTTTGGTAGACGCGGACGCACTTTTCTGCAAAACCACACGATAGGCATGCAAATGGTGCTTTTGGCAGAACGCGCGCGTGGATTTCTACCAAACGACGTGAAAAGCATGCCGATGCTGCTCTTTTTAACATCCGCACATGGATTTGTGCCAAAGCGCGTTTTAAGCATGCGCATGCATCTTTTGGTAGACGCGGACGCAGTTTTCTGCAAAACCACACGATAGGCATGCAAATGGTGCTTTTGGCAGAACGCGCGCGTGGATTTCTACCAAACGACGTGAAAAGCATGCCGATGCTGCTCTTTTTAGCACCCGCACATGGATTTGTGCCAAAACGCGTTTTTAGCATGCACATGCATCTTTTGGTAGACGCGGACGCAGTTTTCTGCAAAACCACACGATATGCATGCAAATGGTGCTTTTGGCAGAACGCGCGCGTGGATTTCTACCAAACGACGTGAAAAGCATGCCGATGCTGCTCTTTTTAACATCCGCACATGGATTTGTGCCAAAGCGCGTTTTAAGCATGCGCATGCATCTTTTGGTAGACGCGGACGCAGTTTTCTGCAAAACCACACGATAGGCATGCAAATGGTGCTTTTGGCAGAACGCGCGCGTGGATTTCTACCAAACGACGTGAAAAGCATGCCGATGCTGCTCTTTTTAACATCCGCACATGGATTTGTGCCAAAGCGCGTTTTAAGCATGCGCATGCATCTTTGGTAGACGCGGACGCAGTTTTCTGCAAAACCACACGATAGGCATGCAAATGGTGCTTTTGGCAGAACGCGCGCGTGGATTTCTACCAAACGACGTGAAAAGCATGCCGATGCTGCTCTTTTTAGCACCCGCACATGGATTTGTGCCAAAACGCGTTTTTAGCATGCACATGCATCTTTTGGTAGACGCGGACGCAGTTTTCTGCAAAACCACACGATATGCATGCAAATGGTGCTTTTGGCAGAACGCGCGCGTGGATTTCTACCAAACGACGTGAAAAGCATGCCGATGCTGCTCTTTTTAACATCCGCACATGGATTTGTGCCAAAGCGCGTTTTAAGCATGCGCATGCATCTTTTGGTAGACGCGGACGCAGTTTTCTGCAAAACCACACGATAGGCATGCAAATGGTGCTTTTGGCAGAACGCGCGCGTGGATTTCTACCAAACGACGTGAAAAGCATGCCGATGCTGCTCTTTTTAGCACCCGCACATGGATTTCTGCCAAAACGCGTTTTAAGCATGCGCATGCATCTTTTGGTAGACGCGGACGCAGTTTTCTGCAAAACCACACGATATGCATGCAAATGGTGCTTTTGGCAGAACGCGCGCGTGGATTTCTACCAAACGACGTGAAAACCATGCCGATGCTGCTCTTTTTAACATCCGCACATGGATTTGTGCCAAAGCGCGTTTTAAGCATGCGCATGCATCTTTTGGTAGACTCGGACGCAGTTTTCTGCAAAAGCACACGATAGGCATGCAAATGGTGCTTTTGGCAGAACGCGCGCGTGGATTTCTACCAAACGACGTGAAAAGCATGCCGATGCTGCTCTTTTTAGCACCCGCACATGTATTTGTGCCAAAACGCGTTTTAAGCATGCGCATGCATCTTTTGGTAGACGCGGACGCAGTTTTCTGCAAAACCACACGATAGGCATGCAAATGGTGCTTTTGGCAGAACGCGCGCGTGGATTTCTACCAAACGACGTGAAAAGCATGCCGATGCTGCTCTTTTTAGCACCCGCACATGGATTTGTGCCAAAACGCGTTTTAAGCATGCGCATGCATCTTTTGGTAGACGCGGACGCAGTTTTCTGCAAAACCACACGATAGGCATGCAAATGGTGCTTTTGGCAGAACGCGCGCGTGGATTTCTACCAAACGACGTGAAAAGCATGCCCACGCTGCTCTTTTTAGCACCCGCACATGGATTTGTGCCAAAACGCGTTTTAAGCATGCGCATGCATCTTTTGGTAGACGCGGACGCAGTTTTCTGCAAAACCACACGATATGCATGCAAATGGTGCTTTTGGCAGAACGCGCGCGTGGATTTCTACCAAACGACGTGAAAAGCATGCCGATGCTGCTCTTTTTAACATCCGCACATGGATTTGTGCCAAAGCGCGTTTTAAGCATGCGCATGCATCTTTTGGTAGACTCGGACGCAGTTTTCTGCAAAACCAAACGATAGGCATGCAAATGGTGCTTTTGGCAGAACGCGCGCGTGGATTTCTACCAAACGACGTGAAGAGCATGCCGATGCTGCTCTTTTTAACATCCGCACATGGATTTGTGCCAAAACGCGTTTTAAGCATGCGCATGCATCTTTTGGTAGACGCGGACGCAGTTTTCTGCAAAACCACACGATAGGCATGCAAATGGTGCTTTTGGCAGAACGCGCGCATGGATTTCTACCAAACGACGTGAAAAGCATGCCGATGCTGCTCTTTTTAGCACCCGCACATGGATTTGTGCCAAAACGCGTTTTTAGCATGCACATGCATCTTTTGGTAGACGCGGACGCAGTTTTCTGCAAAACCATACGATATGCATGCAAATGGTGCTTTTGGCAGAACGCGCGCGTGGATTTCTACCAAACGACGTGAAAAGCATGCCGATGCTGCTCTTTTTAACATCCGCACATGGATTTGTGCCAAAACGCGTTTTAAGCATGCGCATGCATCTTTTGGTAGACGCGGACGCAGTTTTCTGCAAAACCACACGATAGGCATGCAAATGGTGCTTTTGGCAGAACGCGCGCATGGATTTCTACCAAACGACGTGAAAAGCATGCCGATGCTGCTCTTTTTAGCACCCGCACATGGATTTGTGCCAAAACGCGTTTTTAGCATGCACATACATCTTTTGGTAGACGCGGACGCAGTTTTCTGCAAAACCACACGATATGCATGCAAATGGTGCTTTTGGCAGAACGCGCGTGTGGATTTCTACCAAACGACGTGAAAAGCATGCCGATGCTGCTCTTTTTAGCACCCGCACATGGATTTGTGCCAAAGCGCGTTTTAAGCATGCGCATGCATCTTTTGGTAGACGCGGACGCAGTTTTCTGCAAAACCACACGATAGGCATGCAAATGGTGCTTTTGGCAGAACGCGCGTGTGGATTTCTACCAAACGACGTGAAAAGCATGCCGATGCTGCTCTTTTTAGCACCCGCACATGGATTTGTGCCAAAACGCGTTTTAAGCATGCGCATGCATCTTTTGGTAGACGCGGACGCAGTTTTCTGCAAAACCACACGATATGCATGCAAATGGTGCTTTTGGCAGAACGCGCGCGTGGATTTCTACCAAACGACGTGAAAAGCATGCCGATGCTGCTCTTTTTAACATCCGCACATGGATTTGTGCCAAAGCGCGTTTTAAGCATGCGCATGCATCTTTTGGTAGACGCGGACGCAGTTTTCTGCAAAACCACACGATAGGCATGCAAATGGTGCTTTTGGCAGAACGCGCGTGTGGATTTCTACCAAACGACGTGAAAAGCATGCCGATGCTGCTCTTTTTAGCACCCGCACATGGATTTGTGCCAAAACACGTTTTAAGCATGCGCATGCATCTTTTGGTAGACGCGGACGCAGTTTTCTGCAAAACCACACGATATGCATGAAAATGGTGCTTTTGGCAGAACGCGCGCGTGGATTTCTACCAAACGACGTGAAAAGCATGCCGATGCTGCTCTTTTTAACATCCGCACATGGATTTGTACCAAAGCGCGTTTTAAGCATGTGCATGCATCTTTTGGTAGACGCGGACGCAGTTTTCTGCAAAACCACACGATAGGAATGCAAATGGTGCTTTTGGCAGAACGCGCGTGTGGATTTCTACCAAACGACGTGAAAAGCATGCCGATGCTGCTCTTTTTAGCACCCGCACATGGATTTGTGCCAAAACGCGTTTTAAGCATGCGCATGCATCTTTTGGTAGACGCGGACGCAGTTTTCTGCAAAACCACACGATATGCATGCAAATGGTGCTTTTGGCAGAACGCGCGCGTGGATTTCTACCAAACGACGTGAAAAGCATGCCGATGCTGCTCTTTTTAACATCCGCACATGGATTTGTGCCAAAACGCGTTTTAAGCATGCGCATGCATCTTTTGGTAGACGCGGACGCAGTTTTCTGCAAAACCACACGATAGGCATGCAAATGGTGCTTTTGGCAGAACGCGCGCATGGATTTCTACCAAACGACGTGAAAAGCATGCCGATGCTGCTCTTTTTAGCACCCGCACATGGATTTGTGCCAAAACGCGTTTTTAGCATGCACATGCATCTTTTGGTAGACGCGGACGCAGTTTTCTGCAAAACCACACGATATGCATGCAAATGGTGCTTTTGGCAGAACGCGCGTGTGGATTTCTACCAAACGACGTGAAAAGCATGCCGATGCTGCTCTTTTTAGCACCCGCACATGGATTTGTGCCAAAACGCGTTTTTAGCATGCACATGCATCTTTTGGTAGACGCGGACGCAGTTTTCTGCAAAACCACACGATATGCATGCAAATGGTGCTTTTGGCAGAACGCGCGTGTGCATTTCTAACAAACGACGTGAAAAGCATGCCGATGCTGCTCTTTTTAACATCCGCACATGGATTTGTGCCAAAGCGCGTTTTAAGCATGCGCATGCATCTTTTGGTAGACGCGGACGCAGTTTTCTGCAAAACCACACGATAGGCATGCAAATGGTGCTTTTGGCAGAACGCGCGTGTGGATTTCTACCAAACGACGTGAAAAGCATGCCGATGCTGCTCTTTTAGCACCCGCACATGGATTTGTGCCAAAACGCGTTTTAAGCATGCGCATGCATCTTTTGGTAGACGCGGACGCAGTTTTCTGCAAAACAACACGATATGCATGCAAATGGTGCTTTTGGCAGAACGCGCGCGTGGATTTCTACCAAACGACGTGAAAAGCATGCCGATGCTGCTCTTTTTAACATCCGCACATGGATTTGTGCCAAAGCGCGTTTTAAGCATGCGCATGCATCTTTTGGTAGACGCGGACGCAGTTTTCTGCAAAACCACACGATAGGCATGCAAATGGTGCTTTTGGCAGAACGCGCGCGTGGATTTCTACCAAACGACGTGAAAAGCATGCCGATGCTGCTCTTTTTAACATCCGCACATGGATTTGTGCCAAAACGCGTTTTTAGCATGCACATGCATCTTTTGGTAGACGCGGACGCAGTTTTCTGCAAAACCACACGATATGCATGCAAATGGTGCTTTTGGCAGAACGCGCGTGTGGATTTCTACCAAACGACGTGAAAAGCATGCCGATGCTGCTCTTTTTAACATCCGCACATGGATTTGTGCCAAAACGCGTTTTTAGCATGCACATGCATCTTTTGGTAGACGCGGACGCAGTTTTCTGCAAAACCACACGATATGCATGCAAATGGTGCTTTTGGCAGAACGCGCGTGTGGATTTCTACCAAACGACGTGAAAAGCATGCCGATGCTGCTCTTTTTAGCACCCGCACATGGATTTGTGCCAAAACGCGTTTTAAGCATGCGCATGCATCTTTTGGTAGACGCGGACGCAGTTTTCTGCAAAACCACACGATATGCATGCAAATGGTGCTTTTGGCAGAACGCGCGCGTGGATTTCTACCAAACGACGTGAAAAGCATGCCGATGCTGCTCTTTTTAACATCCGCACATGGATTTGTGCCAAAACGCGTTTTTAGCATGCACATGCATCTTTTGGTAGACGCGGACGCAGTTTTCTGCAAAACCACACGATATGCATGCAAATGGTGCTTTTGGCAGAACGCGCGTGTGCATTTCTAACAAACGACGTGAAAAGCATGCCGATGCTGCTCTTTTTAACATCCGCACATGGATTTGTGCCAAAGCGCGTTTTAAGCATGCGCATGCATCTTTTGGTAGACGCGGACGCAGTTTTCTGCAAAACCACACGATAGGCATGCAAATGGTGCTTTTGGCAGAACGCGCGTGTGGATTTCTACCAAACGACGTGAAAAGCATGCCGATGCTGCTCTTTTTAGCACCCGCACATGGATTTGTGCCAAAACGCGTTTTAAGCATGCGCATGCATCTTTTGGTAGACGCGGACGCAGTTTTCTGCAAAACAACACGATATGCATGCAAATGGTGCTTTTGGCAGAACGCGCGCGTGGATTTCTACCAAACGACGTGAAAAGCATGCCGATGCTGCTCTTTTTAACATCCGCACATGGATTTGTGCCAAAGCGCGTTTTAAGCATGCGCATGCATCTTTTGGTAGACGCGGACGCAGTTTTCTGCAAAACCACACGATAGGCATGCAAATGGTGCTTTTGGCAGAACGCGCGCGTGGATTTCTACCAAACGACGTGAAAAGCATGCCGATGCTGCTCTTTTTAACATCCGCACATGGATTTGTGCC
Source organism: Dermacentor variabilis (assembly GCF_050947875.1). Classification (NCBI taxonomy): domain Eukaryota; kingdom Metazoa; phylum Arthropoda; class Arachnida; order Ixodida; family Ixodidae; genus Dermacentor; species Dermacentor variabilis. Next base: position 345 of record NW_027460750.1, on the reverse strand, counting down.
AAAACGCGTTTTTAGCATGCACATGCATCTTTTGGTAGACGCGGACGCAGTTTTCTGCAAAACCACACGATATGCATGCAAATGGTGCTTTTGGCAGAACGCGCGTGTGGATTTCTACCAAACGACGTGAAAAGCATGCCGATGCTGCTCTTTTTAACATCCGCACATGGATTTGTGCAAAACGCGTTTTTAGCATGCACATGCATCTTTTGGTAGACGCGGACGCAGTTTTCTGCAAAACCACACGATATGCATGCAAATGGTGCTTTTGGCAGAACGCGCGTGTGGATTTCTACCAAACGACGTGAAAAGCATGCCGATGCTGCTCTTTTTAGCACCCGCACA
>NW_027460749.1:0-35168 GCF_050947875.1 Dermacentor variabilis | reverse complement strand
GTAGAAATCCACGCGCGCGTTGTGCCAAAAGCACCATTTGCATGCATATCGTGTGGTTTTGCAGAAAACTGCGTCCGCGTCTACCAAAAGATGCATGCGCATGCTTAAAACGCGTTTTGGCACAAATCCATGTGCGGGTGCTAAAAAGAGCAGCATCGGCATGCTTTTCACGTCGTTTGGTAGAAATCCACACGCGCGTTCTGCCAAAAGCACCATTTGCATGCATATCGTGTGGTTTTGCAGAAAACTGCGTCCGCGTCTACCAAAAGATGCATGTGCATGCTAAAACGCGTTTTGGCACAAATCCATGTGCGGATGTTAAAAAGAGCAGCATCGGCATGCTTTTCACGTCGTTTGGTTGAAATGCACACGCGCGTTCTGCCAAAAGCACCATTTGCATGCATATCGTGTGGTTTTGCAGAAAACTGCGTCCGCGTCTACCAAAAGATGCATGTGCATGCTAAAAACGCGTTTTGGCACAAATCCATGTGCGGATGTTAAAAAGAGCAGCATCGGCATGCTTTTCACGTCGTTTGGTAGAAATCCACGCGCGCGTTCTGCCAAAAGCACCATTTGCATGCATATCGTGTGGTTTTGCAGAAAACTGCGTCCGCGTCTACCAAAAGATGCATGCGCATGCTTAAAACGCGTTTTGGCACAAATCCATCTGCGGGTGCTAAAAAGAGCAGCATCGGCATGCTTTTCACGTCGTTTGGTAGAAATCCACACGCGCGTTCTGCCAAAAGCACCATTTGCATGCATATCGTGTGGTTTTGCAGAAAACTGCGTCCGCGTCTACCAAAAGATGCATGTGCATGCTAAAAACGCGTTTTGGCACAAATCCATGTGCGGATGTTAAAAGAGCAGCATCGGCATGCTTTTCACGTCGTTTGGTAGAAATCCACACGCGCGTTCTGCCAAAAGCACCATTTGCATGCCTATCGTGAGGTTTTGCAGAAAACTGCGTCCGCGTCTACCAAAAGATGCATGCGCATGCTTAAAACGCGCTTTGGCACAAATCCATGTGCGGATGTTAAAAAGAGCAGCATCGGCATGCTTTTCACGTTGTTTGGTAGAAATCCACGCGCGCGTTCTGCCAAAAGCACCATTTGCATGCATATCGTGTGGTTTTGCAGAAAACTGCGTCCGCGTCTACCAAAAGATGCATGCGCATGCTTAAAACGCGTTTTGGCACAAATCCATGTGCGGGTGCTAAAAAGAGCAGCATCGGCATGCTTTTCACGTCGTTTGGTAGAAATCCACACGCGCGTTCTGCCAAAAGCACCATTTGCATGCATATCGTGTGGTTTTGCAGAAAACTGCGTCCGCGTCTACCAAAAGATGCATGTGCATGCTAAAAACGCGTTTTGGCCCAAATCCATGTGCGGATGTTAAAAAGAGCAGCATCGGCATGCTTTTCACGTCGTTTGGTAGAAATCCACACGTGCGTTCTGCCAAAAGCACCATTTGCATGCATATCGTGTGGTTTTGCAGAAAACTGCGTCCGCGTCTACCAAAAGATGCATGCGCATGCTAAAAACGCGTTTTGGCACAAATCCATGTGCGGATGTTAAAAAGAGCAGCATCGGCATGCTTTTCACGTCGTTTGGTAGAAATCCACACGCGCGTTCTGCCAAAAGCACCATTTGCATGCATATCGTGTGGTTTTGCAGAAAACTGCGTCCGCGTCTACCAAAAGATGCATGTGCATGCTAAAAACGCGTTTTGGCACAAATCCATGTGCGGATGTTAAAAAGAGCAGCATCGGCATGCTTTTCACGTCGTTTGGTAGAAATCCACGCGCGCGTTCTGCCAAAAGCACCATTTGCATGCCTATCGTGTGGTTTTGCAGAAAACTGCGTCCGCGTCTACCAAAAGATGCATGCGCATGCTTAAAACGCGCTTTGGCACAAATCCATGCGCGGATGTTAAAAAGAGCAGCATCGGCATGCTTTTCACGTCGTTTGGTAGAAATCCACACGCGCGTTCTGCCAAAAGCACCATTTGCATGCCTATCGTGTGGTTTTGCAGAAAACTGCGTCCGCGTCTACCAAAAGATGCATGCGCATGCTTAAAACGCGCTTTGGCACAAATCCATGTGCGGATGTTAAAAAGAGCAGCATCGGCATGCTTTTCACGTCGTTTGGTAGAAATCCACGCGCGCGTTCTGCCAAAAGCACCATTTGCATGCCTATCGTGTGGTTTTGCAGAAAACTGCGTCCGCGTCTACCAAAAGATGCATGCGCATGCTTAAAACGCGTTTTGGCACAAATCCATGTGCGGGTGCTAAAAAGAGCAGCATCGGCATGCTTTTCACGTCGTTTGGTAGAAATCCACACGCGCGTTCTGCCAAAAGCACCATTTGCATGCCTATCGTGTGGTTTTGCAGAAAACTGCGTCCGCGTCTACCAAAAGATGCATGCGCATGCTTAAAACGCGTTTTGGCACAAATCCATGTGCGGATGTTAAAAAGAGCAGCATCGGCATGCTTTTCACGTCGTTTGGTAGAAATCCACACGCGCGTTCTGCCAAAAGCACCATTTGCATGCATATCGTGTGGTTTTGCAGAAAACTGCGTCCGCGTCTACCAAAAGATGCATGCGCATGCTAAAAACGCGTTTTGGCACAAATCCATGTGCGGATGTTAAAAAGAGCAGCATCGGCATGCTTTTCACGTCGTTTGGTAGAAATCCACGCGCGCGTTCTGCCAAAAGCACCATTTGCATGCATATCGTGTGGTTTTGCAGAAAACTGCGTCCGCGTCTACCAAAAGATGCATGCGCATGCTTAAAACGCGTTTTGGCACAAATCCATGTGCGGGTGCTAAAAAGAGCAGCATCGGCATGCTTTTCACGTCGTTTGGTAGAAATCCACACGCGCGTTCTGCCAAAAGCACCATTTGCATGCCTATCGTGTGGTTTTGCAGAAAACTGCGTCCGCGTCTACCAAAAGATGCATGTGCATGCTAAAAACGCGTTTTGGCACAAATCCATGTGCGGGTGTTAAAAAGAGCAGCATCGGCATGCTTTTCACGTCGTTTGGTAGAAATCCACGCGCGCGTTCTGCCAAAAGCACCATTTGCATGCATATCGTGTGGTTTTGCAGAAAACTGCGTCCGCGTCTACCAAAAGATGCATGCGCATGCTTAAAACGCGTTTTGGCACAAATCCATGTGCGGGTGCTAAAAAGAGCAGCATCGGCATGCTTTTCACGTCGTTTGGTAGAAATCCACACGCGCGTTCTGCCAAAAGCACCATTTGCATGCCTATCGTGTGGTTTTGCAGAAAACTGCGTCCGCGTCTACCAAAAGATGCATGCGCATGCTTAAAACGCGTTTTGGCACAAATCCATGTGCGGGTGCTAAAAAGAGCAGCATCGGCATGCTTTTCACGTCGTTTGGTAGAAATCCACACGCGCGTTCTGCCAAAAGCACCATTTGCATGCATATCGTGGGGTTTTGCAGAAAACTGCGTCCGCGTCTACCAAAAGATGCATGTGCATGCTAAAAACGCGTTGTGGCACAAATCCATGTGCGGATGTTAAAAAGAGCAGCATCGGCATGCTTTTCACGTCGTTTGGTAGAAATCCACACGCGCGTTCTGCCAAAAGCACCATTTGCATGCATATCGTGTGGTTTTGCAGAAAACTGCGTCCGCGTCTACCAAAAGATGCATGCGCATGCTAAAAACGCGTTTTGGCACAAATCCATGTGCGGATGTTAAAAAGAGCAGCATCGGCATGCTTTTCACGTCGTTTGGTAGAAATCCACACGCGCGTTCTGCCAAAAGCACCATTTGCATGCATATCGTGTGGTTTTGCAGAAAACTGCGTCCGCGTCTACCAAAAGATGCATGTGCATGCTAAAAACGCGTTTTGGCACAAATCCATGTGCGGATGTTAAAAAGAGCAGCATCGGCATGCTTTTCACGTCGTTTGGTAGAAATCCACGCGCGCGTTCTGCCAAAAGCACCATTTGCATGCCTATCGTGTGGTTTTGCAGAAAACTGCGTCCGCGTCTACCAAAAGATGCATGCGCATGCTTAAAACGCGCTTTGGCACAAATCCATGCGCGGATGTTAAAAACAGCAGCATCGGCATGCTTTTCACGTCGTTTGGTAGAAATCCACACGCGCGTTCTGCCAAAAGCACCATTTGCATGCCTATCGTGTGGTTTTGCAGAAAACTGCGTCCGCGTCTACCAAAAGATGCATGCGCATGCTTAAAACGCGCTTTGGCACAAATCCATGTGCGGATGTAAAAAGAGCAGCATCGGCATGCTTTTCACGTCGTTTGGTAGAAATCCACGCGCGCGTTCTGCCAAAAGCACCATTTGCATGCCTATCGTGTGGTTTTGCAGAAAACTGCGTCCGCGTCTACCAAAAGATGCATGCGCATGCTTAAAACGCGTTTTGGCACAAATCCATGTGCGGGTGCTAAAAAGAGCAGCATCGGCATGCTTTTCACGTCGTTTGGTAGAAATCCACACGCGCGTTCTGCCAAAAGCACCATTTGCATGCATATCGTGTGGTTTTGCAGAAAACTGCGTCCGCGTCTACCAAAAGATGCATGTGCATGCTAAAAACGCGTTTTGGCCCAAATCCATGTGCGGATGTTAAAAAGAGCAGCATCGGCATGCTTTTCACGTCGTTTGGTAGAAATCCACACGTGCGTTCTGCCAAAAGCACCATTTGCATGCATATCGTGTGGTTTTGCAGAAAACTGCGTCCGCGTCTACCAAAAGATGCATGCGCATGCTAAAAACGCGTTTTGGCACAAATCCATGTGCGGATGTTAAAAAGAGCAGCATCGGCATGCTTTTCACGTCGTTTGGTAGAAATCCACACGCGCGTTCTGCCAAAAGCACCATTTGCATGCATATCGTGTGGTTTTGCAGAAAACTGCGTCCGCGTCTACCAAAAGATGCATGTGCATGCTAAAACGCATTTTGGCACAAATCCATGTGCGGATGTTAAAAAGAGCAGCATCGGCATGCTTTTCACGTCGTTTGGTAGAAATCCACGCGCGCGTTCTGCCAAAAGCACCATTTGCATGCCTATCGTGTGGTTTTGCAGAAAACTGCGTCCGCGTCTACCAAAAGATGCATGCGCATGCTTAAAACGCGCTTTGGCACAAATCCATGCGCGGATGTTAAAAAGAGCAGCATCGGCATGCTTTTCACGTCGTTTGGTAGAAATCCACACGCGCGTTCTGCCAAAAGCACCATTTGCATGCCTATCGTGTGGTTTTGCAGAAAACTGCGTCCGCGTCTACCAAAAGATGCATGCGCATGCTTAAAACGCGCTTTGGCACAAATCCATGTGCGGATGTTAAAAAGAGCAGCATCGGCATGCTTTTCACGTCGTTTGGTAGAAATCCACGCGCGCGTTCTGCCAAAAGCACCATTTGCATGCCTATCGTGTGGTTTTGCAGAAAACTGCGTCCGCGTCTACCAAAAGATGCATGCGCATGCTTAAAACGCGTTTTGGCACAAATCCATGTGCGGGTGCTAAAAAGAGCAGCATCGGCATGCTTTTCACGTCGTTTGGTAGAAATCCACACGCGCGTTCTGCCAAAAGCACCATTTGCATGCCTATCGTGTGGTTTTGCAGAAAACTGCGTCCGCGTCTACCAAAAGATGCATGCGCATGCTTAAAACGCGTTTTGGCACAAATCCATGTGCGGATGTTAAAAAGAGCAGCATCGGCATGCTTTTCACGTCGTTTGGTAGAAATCCACACGCGCGTTCTGCCAAAAGCACCATTTGCATGCATATCGTGTGGTTTTGCAGAAAACTGCGTCCGCGTCTACCAAAAGATGCATGCGCATGCTAAAAACGCGTTTTGGCACAAATCCATGTGCGGATGTTAAAAAGAGCAGCATCGGCATGCTTTTCACGTCGTTTGGTAGAAATCCACGCGCGCGTTCTGCCAAAAGCACCATTTGCATGCATATCGTGTGGTTTTGCAGAAAACTGCGTCCGCGTCTACCAAAAGATGCATGCGCATGCTTAAAACGCGTTTTGGCACAAATCCATGTGCGGGTGCTAAAAAGAGCAGCATCGGCATGCTTTTCACGTCGTTTGGTAGAAATCCACACGCGCGTTCTGCCAAAAGCACCATTTGCATGCCTATCGTGTGGTTTTGCAGAAAACTGCGTCCGCGTCTACCAAAAGATGCATGTGCATGCTAAAAACGCGTTTTGGCACAAATCCATGTGCGGGTGTTAAAAAGAGCAGCATCGGCATGCTTTTCACGTCGTTTGGTAGAAATCCACGCGCGCGTTCTGCCAAAAGCACCATTTGCATGCATATCGTGTGGTTTTGCAGAAAACTGCGTCCGCGTCTACCAAAAGATGCATGCGCATGCTTAAAACGCGTTTTGGCACAAATCCATGTGCGGGTGCTTAAAAAGAGCAGCATCGGCATGCTTTTCACGTCGTTTGGTAGAAATCCACACGCGCGTTCTGCCAAAAGCACCATTTGCATGCCTATCGTGTGGTTTTGCAGAAAACTGCGTCCGCGTCTACCAAAAGATGCATGCGCATGCTTAAAACGCGTTTTGGCACAAATCCATGTGCGGGTGCTAAAAAGAGCAGCATCGGCATGCTTTTCACGTCGTTTGGTAGAAATCCACACGCGCGTTCTGCCAAAAGCACCATTTGCATGCATATCGTGGGGTTTTGCAGAAAACTGCGTCCGCGTCTACCAAAAGATGCATGTGCATGCTAAAAACGCGTTGTGGCACAAATCCATGTGCGGATGTTAAAAAGAGCAGCATCGGCATGCTTTTCACGTCGTTTGGTAGAAATCCACACGCGCGTTCTGCCAAAAGCACCATTTGCATGCATATCGTGTGGTTTTGCAGAAAACTGCGTCCGCGTCTACCAAAAGATGCATGCGCATGCTAAAAACGCGTTTTGGCACAAATCCATGTGCGGATGTTAAAAAGAGCAGCATCGGCATGCTTTTCACGTCGTTTGGTAGAAATCCACACGCGCGTTCTGCCAAAAGCACCATTTGCATGCATATCGTGTGGTTTTGCAGAAAACTGCGTCCGCGTCTACCAAAAGATGCATGTGCATGCTAAAAACGCGTTTTGGCACAAATCCATGTGCGGATGTTAAAAAGAGCAGCATCGGCATGCTTTTCACGTCGTTTGGTAGAAATCCACGCGCGCGTTCTGCCAAAAGCACCATTTGCATGCCTATCGTGTGGTTTTGCAGAAAACTGCGTCCGCGTCTACCAAAAGATGCATGCGCATGCTTAAAACGCGCTTTGGCACAAATCCATGCGCGGATGTTAAAAACAGCAGCATCGGCATGCTTTTCACGTCGTTTGGTAGAAATCCACACGCGCGTTCTGCCAAAAGCACCATTTGCATGCCTATCGTGTGGTTTTGCAGAAAACTGCGTCCGCGTCTACCAAAAGATGCATGCGCATGCTTAAAACGCGCTTTGGCACAAATCCATGTGCGGATGTTAAAAAGAGCAGCATCGGCATGCTTTTCACGTCGTTTGGTAGAAATCCACGCGCGCGTTCTGCCAAAAGCACCATTTGCATGCCTATCGTGTGGTTTTGCAGAAAACTGCGTCCGCGTCTACCAAAAGATGCATGCGCATGCTTAAAACGCGTTTTGGCACAAATCCATGTGCGGGTGCTAAAAAGAGCAGCATCGGCATGCTTTTCACGTCGTTTGGTAGAAATCCACACGCGCGTTCTGCCAAAAGCACCATTTGCATGCCTATCGTGTGGTTTTGCAGAAAACTGCGTCCGCGTCTACCAAAAGATGCATGCGCATGCTTAAAACGCGTTTTGGCACAAATCCATGTGCGGATGTTAAAAAGAGCAGCATCGGCATGCTTTTCACGTCGTTTGGTAGAAATCCACACGCGCGTTCTGCCAAAAGCACCATTTGCATGCATATCGTGTGGTTTTGCAGAAAACTGCGTCCGCGTCTACCAAAAGATGCATGCGCATGCTAAAAACGCGTTTTGGCACAAATCCATGTGCGGATGTTAAAAAGAGCAGCATCGGCATGCTTTTCACGTCGTTTGGTAGAAATCCACGCGCGCGTTCTGCCAAAAACACCATTTGCATGCATATCGTGTGGTTTTGCAGAAAACTGCGTCCGCGTCTACCAAAAGATGCATGCGCATGCTTAAAACGCGCTTTGGCACAAATCCATGCGCGGATGTTAAAAAGAGCAGCATCGGCATGCTTTTCACGTCGTTTGGTAGAAATCCACACGCGCGTTCTGCCAAAAGCACCATTTGCATGCCTATCGTGTGGTTTTGCAGAAAACTGCGTCCGCGTCTACCAAAAGATGCATGCGCATGCTTAAAACGCGCTTTGGCACAAATCCATGTGCGGATGTTAAAAAGAGCAGCATCGGCATGCTTTTCACGTCGTTTGGTAGAAATCCACGCGCGCGTTCTGCCAAAAGCACCATTTGCATGCCTATCGTGTGGTTTTGCAGAAAACTGCGTCCGCGTCTACCAAAAGATGCATGCGCATGCTTAAAACGCGTTTTGGCACAAATCCATGTGCGGGTGCTAAAAAGAGCAGCATCGGCATGCTTTTCACGTCGTTTGGTAGAAATCCACACGCGCGTTCTGCCAAAAGCACCATTTGCATGCCTATCGTGTGGTTTTGCAGAAAACTGCGTCCGCGTCTACCAAAAGATGCATGCGCATGCTTAAAACGCGTTTTGGCACAAATCCATGTGCGGATGTTAAAAAGAGCAGCATCGGCATGCTTTTCCCGTCGTTTGGTAGAAATCCACACGCGCGTTCTGCCAAAAGCACCATTTGCATGCATATCGTGTGGTTTTGCAGAAAACTGCGTCCGCGTCTACCAAAAGATGCATGCGCATGCTAAAAACGCGTTTTGGCACAAATCCATGTGCGGATGTTAAAAAGAGCAGCATCGGCATGCTTTTCACGTCGTTTGGTAGAAATCCACGCGCGCGTTCTGCCAAAAGCACCATTTGCATGCATATCGTGTGGTTTTGCAGAAAACTGCGTCCGCGTCTACCAAAAGATGCATGCGCATGCTTAAAACGCGTTTTGGCACAAATCCATGTGCGGGTGCTAAAAAGAGCAGCATCGGCATGCTTTTCACGTCGTTTGGTAGAAATCCACACGCGCGTTCTGCCAAAAGCACCATTTGCATGCATATCGTGTGGTTTTGCAGAAAACTGCGTCCGCGTCTACCAAAAGATGCATGTGCATGCTAAAAACGCGTTTTGGCACAAATCCATGTGCGGATGTTAAAAAGAGCAGCATCGGCATGCTTTTCACGTCGTTTGGTAGAAATCCACACGCGCGTTCTGCCAAAAGCACCATTTGCATGCATATCGTGTGGTTTTGCAGAAAACTGCGTCCGCGTCTACCAAAAGATGCATGCGCATGCTAAAAACGCGTTTTGGCACAAATCCATGTGCGGATGTTAAAAAGAGCAGCATCGGCATGCTTTTCACGTCGTTTGGTAGAAATCCACACGCGCGTTCTGCCAAAAGCACCATTTGCATGCATATCGTGTGGTTTTGCAGAAAACTGCGTCCGCGTCTACCAAAAGATGCATGTGCATGCTAAAAACGCGTTTTGGCACAAATCCATGTGCGGATGTTAAAAAGAGCAGCATCGGCATGCTTTTCACGTCGTTTGGTAGAAATCCACGCGCGCGTTCTGCCAAAAGCACCATTTGCATGCCTATCGTGTGGTTTTGCAGAAAACTGCGTCCGCGTCTACCAAAAGATGCATGCGCATGCTTAAAACGCGCTTTGGCACAAATCCATGCGCGGATGTTAAAAAGAGCAGCATCGGCATGCTTTTCACGTCGTTTGGTAGAAATCCACACGCGCGTTCTGCCAAAAGCACCATTTGCATGCCTATCGTGTGGTTTTGCAGAAAACTGCGTCCGCGTCTACCAAAAGATGCATGCGCATGCTTAAAACGCGCTTTGGCACAAATCCATGTGCGGATGTTAAAAAGAGCAGCATCGGCATGCTTTTCACGTCGTTTGGTAGAAATCCACACGCGCGTTCTGCCAAAAGCACCATTTGCATGCATATCGTGTGGTTTTGCAGAAAACTGCGTCCGCGTCTACCAAAAGATGCATGTGCATGCTAAAAACGCGTTTTGGCACAAATCCATGTGCGGATGTTAAAAAGAGCAGCATCGGCATGCTTTTCACGTCGTTTGGTAGAAATCCACACGCGCGTTCTGCCAAAAGCACCATTTGCATGCATATCGTGTGGTTTTGCAGAAAACTGCGTCCGCGTCTACCAAAAGATGCATGCGCATGCTAAAAACGCGTTTTGGCACAAATCCATGTGCGGATGTTAAAAAGAGCAGCATCGGCATGCTTTTCACGTCGTTTGGTAGAAATCCACACGCGCGTTCTGCCAAAAGCACCATTTGCATGCATATCGTGTGGTTTTGCAGAAAACTGCGTCCGCGTCTACCAAAAGATGCATGTGCATGCTAAAAACGCGTTTTGGCACAAATCCATGTGCGGATGTTAAAAAGAGCAGCATCGGCATGCTTTTCACGTCGTTTGGTAGAAATCCACGCGCGCGTTCTGCCAAAAGCACCATTTGCATGCCTATCGTGTGGTTTTGCAGAAAACTGCGTCCGCGTCTACCAAAAGATGCATGCGCATGCTTAAAACGCGCTTTGGCACAAATCCATGCGCGGATGTTAAAAAGAGCAGCATCGGCATGCTTTTCACGTCGTTTGGTAGAAATCCACACGCGCGTTCTGCCAAAAGCACCATTTGCATGCCTATCGTGTGGTTTTGCAGAAAACTGCGTCCGCGTCTACCAAAAGATGCATGCGCATGCTTAAAACGCGCTTTGGCACAAATCCATGTGCGGATGTTAAAAAGAGCAGCATCGGCATGCTTTTCACGTCGTTTGGTAGAAATCCACGCGCGCGTTCTGCCAAAAGCACCATTTGCATGCCTATCGTGTGGTTTTGCAGAAAACTGCGTCCGCGTCTACCAAAAGATGCATGCGCATGCTTAAAACGCGTTTTGGCACAAATCCATGTGCGGGTGCTAAAAAGAGCAGCATCGGCATGCTTTTCACGTCGTTTGGTAGAAATCCACACGCGCGTTCTGCCAAAAGCACCATTTGCATGCCTATCGTGTGGTTTTGCAGAAAACTGCGTCCGCGTCTACCAAAAGATGCATGCGCATGCTTAAAACGCGTTTTGGCACAAATCCATGTGCGGATGTTAAAAAGAGCAGCATCGGCATGCTTTTCACGTCGTTTGGTAGAAATCCACACGCGCGTTCTGCCAAAAGCACCATTTGCATGCATATCGTGTGGTTTTGCAGAAAACTGCGTCCGCGTCTACCAAAAGATGCATGCGCATGCTAAAAACGCGTTTTGGCACAAATCCATGTGCGGATGCTAAAAAGAGCAGCATCGGCATGCTTTTCACGTCGTTTGGTAGAAATCCACGCGCGCGTTCTGCCAAAAGCACCATTTGCATGCCTATCGTGTGGTTTTGCAGAAAACTGCGTCCGCGTCTACCAAAAGATGCATGCGCATGCTTAAAACGCGTTTTGGCACAAATCCATGTGCGGGTGCTAAAAAGAGCAGCATCGGCATGCTTTTCACGTCGTTTGGTAGAAATCCACACGCGCGTTCTGCCAAAAGCACCATTTGCATGCCTATCGTGTGGTTTTGCAGAAAACTGCGTCCGCGTCTACCAAAAGATGCATGCGCATGCTTAAAACGCGTTTTGGCACAAATCCATGTGCGGATGTTAAAAAGAGCAGCATCGGCATGCTTTTCCCGTCGTTTGGTAGAAATCCACACGCGCGTTCTGCCAAAAGCACCATTTGCATGCATATCGTGTGGTTTTGCAGAAAACTGCGTCCGCGTCTACCAAAAGATGCATGCGCATGCTAAAAACGCGTTTTGGCACAAATCCATGTGCGGATGTTAAAAAGAGCAGCATCGGCATGCTTTTCACGTCGTTTGGTAGAAATCCACGCGCGCGTTCTGCCAAAAGCACCATTTGCATGCATATCGTGTGGTTTTGCAGAAAACTGCGTCCGCGTCTACCAAAAGATGCATGCGCATGCTTAAAACGCGTTTTGGCACAAATCCATGTGCGGGTGCTAAAAAGAGCAGCATCGGCATGCTTTTCACGTCGTTTGGTAGAAATCCACACGCGCGTTCTGCCAAAAGCACCATTTGCATGCATATCGTGTGGTTTTGCAGAAAACTGCGTCCGCGTCTACCAAAAGATGCATGTGCATGCTAAAAACGCGTTTTGGCACAAATCCATGTGCGGATGTTAAAAAGAGCAGCATCGGCATGCTTTTCACGTCGTTTGGTAGAAATCCACACGCGCGTTCTGCCAAAAGCACCATTTGCATGCATATCGTGTGGTTTTGCAGAAAACTGCGTCCGCGTCTACCAAAAGATGCATGCGCATGCTAAAAACGCGTTTTGGCACAAATCCATGTGCGGATGTTAAAAAGAGCAGCATCGGCATGCTTTTCACGTCGTTTGGTAGAAATCCACACGCGCGTTCTGCCAAAAGCACCATTTGCATGCATATCGTGTGGTTTTGCAGAAAACTGCGTCCGCGTCTACCAAAAGATGCATGTGCATGCTAAAAACGCGTTTTGGCACAAATCCATGTGCGGATGTTAAAAAGAGCAGCATCGGCATGCTTTTCACGTCGTTTGGTAGAAATCCACGCGCGCGTTCTGCCAAAAGCACCATTTGCATGCCTATCGTGTGGTTTTGCAGAAAACTGCGTCCGCGTCTACCAAAAGATGCATGCGCATGCTTAAAACGCGCTTTGGCACAAATCCATGCGCGGATGTTAAAAAGAGCAGCATCGGCATGCTTTTCACGTCGTTTGGTAGAAATCCACACGCGCGTTCTGCCAAAAGCACCATTTGCATGCCTATCGTGTGGTTTTGCAGAAAACTGCGTCCGCGTCTACCAAAAGATGCATGCGCATGCTTAAAACGCGCTTTGGCACAAATCCATGTGCGGATGTTAAAAAGAGCAGCATCGGCATGCTTTTCACGTCGTTTGGTAGAAATCCACGCGCGCGTTCTGCCAAAAGCACCATTTGCATGCCTATCGTGTGGTTTTGCAGAAAACTGCGTCCGCGTCTACCAAAAGATGCATGCGCATGCTTAAAACGCGTTTTGGCACAAATCCATGTGCGGGTGCTAAAAAGAGCAGCATCGGCATGCTTTTCACGTCGTTTGGTAGAAATCCACACGCGCGTTCTGCCAAAAGCACCATTTGCATGCCTATCGTGTGGTTTTGCAGAAAACTGCGTCCGCGTCTACCAAAAGATGCATGCGCATGCTTAAAACGCGTTTTGGCACAAATCCATGTGCGGATGTTAAAAAGAGCAGCATCGGCATGCTTTTCACGTCGTTTGGTAGAAATCCACACGCGCGTTCTGCCAAAAGCACCATTTGCATGCATATCGTGTGGTTTTGCAGAAAACTGCGTCCGCGTCTACCAAAAGATGCATGCGCATGCTAAAAACGCGTTTTGGCACAAATCCATGTGCGGATGCTAAAAAGAGCAGCATCGGCATGCTTTTCACGTCGTTTGGTAGAAATCCACGCGCGCGTTCTGCCAAAAGCACCATTTGCATGCATATCGTGTGGTTTTGCAGAAAACTGCGTCCGCGTCTACCAAAAGATGCATGCGCATGCTTAAAACGCGTTTTGGCACAAATCCATGTGCGGGTGCTAAAAAGAGCAGCATCGGCATGCTTTTCACGTCGTTTGGTAGAAATCCACACGCGCGTTCTGCCAAAAGCACCATTTGCATGCCTATCGTGTGGTTTTGCAGAAAACTGCGTCCGCGTCTACCAAAAGATGCATGTGCATGCTAAAAACGCGTTTTGGCACAAATCCATGTGCGGGTGTTAAAAAGAGCAGCATCGGCATGCTTTTCACGTCGTTTGGTAGAAATCCACGCGCGCGTTCTGCCAAAAGCACCATTTGCATGCATATCGTGTGGTTTTGCAGAAAACTGCGTCCGCGTCTACCAAAAGATGCATGCGCATGCTTAAAACGCGTTTTGGCACAAATCCATGTGCGGGTGCTAAAAAGAGCAGCATCGGCATGCTTTTCACGTCGTTTGGTAGAAATCCACACGCGCGTTCTGCCAAAAGCACCATTTGCATGCATATCGTGTGGTTTTGCAGAAAACTGCGTCCGCGTCTACCAAAAGATGCATGTGCATGCTAAAAACGCGTTTTGGCACAAATCCATGTGCGGATGTTAAAAAGAGCAGCATCGGCATGCTTTTCACGTCGTTTGGTAGAAATCCACACGCGCGTTCTGCCAAAAGCACCATTTGCATGCCTATCGTGTGGTTTTGCAGAAAACTGCGTCCGCGTCTACCAAAAGATGCATGCGCATGCTTAAAACGCGCTTTGGCACAAATCCATGTGCGGATGTTAAAAAGAGCAGCATCGGCATGCTTTTCACGTCGTTTGGTAGAAATCCACGCGCGCGTTCTGCCAAAAGCACCATTTGCATGCCTATCGTGTGGTTTTGCAGAAAACTGCGTCCGCGTCTACCAAAAGATGCATGCGCATGCTTAAAACGCGTTTTGGCACAAATCCATGTGCGGGTGCTAAAAAGAGCAGCATCGGCATGCTTTTCACGTCGTTTGGTAGAAATCCACACGCGCGTTCTGCCAAAAGCACCATTTGCATGCATATCGTGTGGTTTTACAGAAAACTGCGTCCGCGTCTACCAAAAGATGCATGTGCATGCTAAAAACGCGTTGTGGCACAAATCCATGTGCGGATGTTAAAAAGAGCAGCATCGGCATGCTTTTCACGTCGTTTGGTAGAAATCCACACGCGCGTTCTGCCAAAAGCACCATTTGCATGCATATCGTGTGGTTTTGCAGAAAACTGCGTCCGCGTCTACCAAAAGATGCATGCGCATGCTAAAAACGCGTTTTGGCACAAATCCATGTGCGGATGTTAAAAAGAGCAGCATCGGCATGCTTTTCACGTCGTTTGGTAGAAATCCACACGCGCGTTCTGCCAAAAGCACCATTTGCATGCATATCGTGTGGTTTTGCAGAAAACTGCGTCCGCGTCTACCAAAAGATGCATGTGCATGCTAAAAACGCGTTTTGGCACAAATCCATGTGCGGATGTTAAAAAGAGCAGCATCGGCATGCTTTTCACGTCGTTTGGTAGAAATCCACGCGCGCGTTCTGCCAAAAGCACCATTTGCATGCCTATCGTGTGGTTTTGCAGAAAACTGCGTCCGCGTCTACCAAAAGATGCATGCGCATGCTTAAAACGCGCTTTGGCACAAATCCATGCGCGGATGTTAAAAAGAGCACCATCGGCATGCTTTTCACGTCGTTTGGTAGAAATCCACACGCGCGTTCTGCCAAAAGCACCATTTGCATGCCTATCGTGTGGTTTTGCAGAAAACTGCGTCCGCGTCTACCAAAAGATGCATGCGCATGCTTAAAACGCGCTTTGGCACAAATCCATGTGCGGATGTTAAAAAGAGCAGCATCGGCATGTTTTTCACGTCGTTTGGTAGAAATCCACGCGCGCGTTCTGCCAAAAGCACCATTTGCATGCCTATCGTGTGGTTTTGCAGAAAACTGCGTCCGCGTCTACCAAAAGATGCATGCGCATGCTTAAAACGCGTTTTGGCACAAATCCATGTGCGGGTGCTAAAAAGAGCAGCATCGGCATGCTTTTCACGTCGTTTGGTAGAAATCCACACGCGCGTTCTGCCAAAAGCACCATTTGCATGCCTATCGTGTGGTTTTGCAGAAAACTGCGTCCGCGTCTACCAAAAGATGCATGCGCATGCTTAAAACGCGTTTTGGCACAAATCCATGTGCGGATGTTAAAAAGAGCAGCATCGGCATGCTTTTCACGTCATTTGGTAGAAATCCACACGCGCGTTCTGCCAAAAGCACCATTTGCATGCATATCGTGTGGTTTTGCAGAAAACTGCGTCCGCGTCTACCAAAAGATGCATGCGCATGCTAAAAACGCGTTTTGGCACAAATCCATGTGCGGATGTTAAAAAGAGCAGCATCGGCATGCTTTTCACGTCGTTTGGTAGAAATCCACGCGCGCGTTCTGCCAAAAACACCATTTGCATGCATATCGTGTGGTTTTGCAGAAAACTGCGTCCGCGTCTACCAAAAGATGCATGCGCATGCTTAAAACGCGCTTTGGCACAAATCCATGCGCGGATGTTAAAAAGAGCAGCATCGGCATGCTTTTCACGTCGTTTGGTAGAAATCCACACGCGCGTTCTGCCAAAAGCACCATTTGCATGCCTATCGTGAGGTTTTGCAGAAAACTGCGTCCGCGTCTACCAAAAGATGCATGCGCATGCTTAAAACGCGCTTTGGCACAAATCCATGTGCGGATGGTAAAAAGAGCAGCATCGGCATGCTTTTCACGTCGTTTGGTAGAAATCCACGCGCGCGTTCTGCCAAAAGCACCATTTGCATGCCTATCGTGTGGTTTTGCAGAAAACTGCGTCCGCGTCTACCAAAAGATGCATGCGCATGCTTAAAACGCGTTTTGGCACAAATCCATGTGCGGGTGCTAAAAAGAGCAGCATCGGCATGCTTTTCACGTCGTTTGGTAGAAATCCACACGCGCGTTCTGCCAAAAGCACCATTTGCATGCCTATCGTGTGGTTTTGCAGAAAACTGCGTCCGCGTCTACCAAAAGATGCATGCGCATGCTTAAAACGCGTTTTGGCACAAATCCATGTGCGGATGTTAAAAAGAGCAGCATCGGCATGCTTTTCACGTCGTTTGGTAGAAATCCACGCGCGCGTTCTGACAAAAGCACCATTTGCATGCATATCGTGTGGTTTTGCAGAAAACTGCGTCCGCGTCTACCAAAAGATGCATGCGCATGCTTAAAACGCGTTTTGGCACAAATCCATGTGCGGGTGCTAAAAAGAGCAGCATCGGCATGCTTTTCACGTCGTTCGGTAGAAATCCACACGCGCGTTCTGCCAAAAGCACCATTTGCATGCATATCGTGTGGTTTTGCAGAAAACTGCGTCCGCGTCTACCAAAAGATGCATGTGCATGCTAAAAACGCGTTTTGGCACAAATCCATGTGCGGATGTTAAAAAGAGCAGCATCGGCATGCTTTTCACGTCGTTTGGTAGAAATCCACACGCGCGTTCTGCCAAAAGCACCATTTGCATGCCTATCGTGTGGTTTTGCAGAAAACTGCGTCCGCGTCTACCAAAAGATGCATGCGCATGCTTAAAACGCGTTTTGGCACAAATCCATGTGCGGATGTTAAAAAGAGCAGCATCGGCATGCTTTTCACGTCGTTTGGTAGAAATCCACACGCGCGTTCTGCCAAAAGCACCATTTGCATGCATATCGTGTGGTTTTGCAGAAAACTGCGTCCGCGTCTACCAAAAGATGCATGTGCATGCTAAAAACGCGTTTTGGCACAAATCCATGTGCGGATGTTAAAAAGAGCAGCATCGGCATGCTTTTCACGTCGTTTGGTAGAAATCCACACGCGCGTTCTGCCAAAAGCACCATTTGCATGCCTATCGTGTGGTTTTGCAGAAAACTGCGTCCGCGTCTACCAAAAGATGCATGCGCATGCTTAAAACGCGTTTTGGCACAAATCCATGTGCGGATGTTAAAAAGAGCAGCATCGGCATGCTTTTCACGTCGTTTGGTAGAAATCCACACGCGCGTTCTGCCAAAAGCACCATTTGCATGCATATCGTGTGGTTTTGCAGAAAACTGCGTCCGCGTCTACCAAAAGATGCATGTGCATGCTAAAAACGCGTTTTGGCACAAATCCATGTGCGGATGTTAAAAAGAGCAGCATCGGCATGCTTTTCACGTCGTTTGGTAGAAATCCACACGCGCGTTCTGCCAAAAGCACCATTTGCATGCATATCGTGTGGTTTTGCAGAAAACTGCGTCCGCGTCTACCAAAAGATGCATGTGCATGCTAAAAACGCGTTTTGGCACAAATCCATGTGCGGATGTTAAAAAGAGCAGCATCGGCATGCTTTTCACGTCGTTTGGTAGAAATCCACACGCGCGTTCTGCCAAAAGCACCATTTGCATGCCTATCGTGTGGTTTTGCAGAAAACTGCGTCCGCGTCTACCAAAAGATGCATGTGCATGCTAAAAACGCGTTGTGGCACAAATCCATGTGCGGATGGTAAAAAGAGCAGCATCGGCATGCTTTTCACGTCGTTTGGTAGAAATCCACACGCGCGTTCTGCCAAAAGCACCATTTGCATGCATATCGTGTGGTTTTGCAGAAAACTGCGTCCGCGTCTACCAAAAGATGCATGCGCATGCTAAAAACGCGTTTTGGCACAAATCCATGTGCGGATGTTAAAAAGAGCAGCATCGGCATGCTTTTCACGTCGTTTGGTAGAAATCCACACGCGCGTTCTGCCAAAAGCACCATTTGCATGCATATCGTGTGGTTTTGCAGAAAACTGCGTCCGCGTCTACCAAAAGATGCATGTGCATGCTAAAAACGCGTTTTGGCACAAATCCATGTGCGGATGTTAAAAAGAGCAGCATCGGCATGCTTTTCACGTCGTTTGGTAGAAATCCACGCGCGCGTTCTGCCAAAAGCACCATTTGCATGCCTATCGTGTGGTTTTGCAGAAAACTGCGTCCGCGTCTACCAAAAGATGCATGCGCATGCTTAAAACGCGCTTTGGCACAAATCCATGCGCGGATGTTAAAAAGAGCAGCATCGGCATGCTTTTCACGTCGTTTGGTAGAAATCCACACGCGCGTTCTGCCAAAAGCACCATTTGCATGCCTATCGTGTGGTTTTGCAGAAAACTGCGTCCGCGTCTACCAAAAGATGCATGCGCATGCTTAAAACGCGCTTTGGCACAAATCCATGTGCGGATGTTAAAAAGAGCAGCATCGGCATGCTTTTCACGTCGTTTCGTAGAAATCCACGCGCGCGTTCTGCCAAAAGCACCATTTGCATGCCTATCGTGTGGTTTTGCAGAAAACTGCGTCCGCGTCTACCAAAAGATGCATGCGCATGCTTAAAACGCGTTTTGGCACAAATCCATGTGCGGGTGCTAAAAAGAGCAGCATCGGCATGCTTTTCACGTCGTTTGGTAGAAATTCACACGCGCGTTCTGCCAAAAGCACCATTTGCATGCCTATCGTGTGGTTTTGCAGAAAACTGCGTCCGCGTCTACCAAAAGATGCATGCGCATGCTTAAAACGCGTTTTGGCACAAATCCATGTGCGGATGTTAAAAAGAGCAGCATCGGCATGCTTTTCACGTCGTTTGGTAGAAATCCACACGCGCGTTCTGCCAAAAGCACCATTTGCATGCATATCGTGTGGTTTTGCAGAAAACTGCGTCCGCGTCTACCAAAAGATGCATGCGCATGCTAAAAACGCGTTTTGGCACAAATCCATGTGCGGATGTTAAAAAGAGCAGCATCGGCATGCTTTTCACGTCGTTTGGTAGAAATCCACGCGCGCGTTCTGCCAAAAACACCATTTGCATGCATATCGTGTGGTTTTGCAGAAAACTGCGTCCGCGTCTACCAAAAGATGCATGCGCATGCTTAAAACGCGCTTTGGCACAAATCCATGCGCGGATGTTAAAAAGAGCAGCATCGGCATGCTTTTCACGTCGTTTGGTAGAAATCCACACGCGCGTTCTGCCAAAAGCACCATTTGCATGCCTATCGTGTGGTTTTGCAGAAAACTGCGTCCGCGTCTACCAAAAGATGCATGCGCATGCTTAAAACGCGCTTTGGCACAAATCCATGTGCGGATGTTAAAAAGAGCAGCATCGGCATGCTTTTCACGTCGTTTGGTAGAAATCCACGCGCGCGTTCTGCCAAAAGCACCATTTGCATGCCTATCGTGTGGTTTTGCAGAAAACTGCGTCCGCGTCTACCAAAAGATGCATGCGCATGCTTAAAACGCGTTTTGGCACAAATCCATGTGCGGATGTTAAAAAGAGCAGCATCGGCATGCTTTTCACGTCGTTTGGTAGAAATCCACACGCGCGTTCTGCCAAAAGCACCATTTGCATGCATATCGTGTGGTTTTGCAGAAAACTGCGTCCGCGTCTACCAAAAGATGCATGCGCATGCTAAAAACGCGTTTTGGCACAAATCCATGTGCGGATGTTAAAAAGAGCAGCATCGGCATGCTTTTCACGTCGTTTGGTAGAAATCCACGCGCGCGTTCTGCCAAAAGCACCATTTGCATGCATATCGTGTGGTTTTGCAGAAAACTGCGTCCGCGTCTACCAAAAGATGCATGCGCATGCTTAAAACGCGTTTTGGCACAAATCCATGTGCGGGTGCTAAAAAGAGCAGCATCGGCATGCTTTTCACGTCGTTTGGTAGAAATCCACAGGCGCGTTCTGCCAAAAGCACCATTTGCATGCCTATCGTGTGGTTTTGCAGAAAACTGCGTCCGCGTCTACCAAAAGATGCATGCGCATGCTTAAAACGCGTTTTGGCACAAATCCATGTGCGGGTGCTAAAAAGAGCAGCATCGGCATGCTTTTCACGTCGTTTGGTAGAAATCCACACGCGCGTTCTGCCAAAAGCACCATTTGCATGCCTATCGTGTGGTTTTGCAGAAAACTGCGTCCGCGTCTACCAAAAGATGCATGCGCATGCTTAAAACGCGCTTTGGCACAAATCCATGTGCGGATGTTAAAAAGAGCAGCATCGGCATGCTTTTCACGTCGTTTGGTAGAAATCCACACGCGCGTTCTGCCAAAAGCACCATTTGCATGCGTATCGTGTGGTTTTGCAGAAAACTGCGTCCGCGTCTACCAAAAGATGCATGTGCATGCTAAAAACGCGTTTTGGCACAAATCCATGTGCGGATGTTAAAAAGAGCAGCATCGGCATGCTTTTCACGTCGTTTGGTAGAAATCCACACGCGCGTTCTGCCAAAAGCACCATTTGCATGCCTATCGTGTGGTTTTGCAGAAAACTGCGTCCGCGTCTACCAAAAGATGCATGTGCATGCTAAAAACGCGTTGTGGCACAAATCCATGTGCGGGTGCTAAAAAGAGCAGCATCGGCATGCTTTTCACGTCGTTCGGTAGAAATCACACGCGCGTTCTGCCAAAAGCACCATTTGCATGCATATCGTGTGGTTTTGCAGAAAACTGCGTCCGCGTCTACCAAAAGATGCATGTGCATGCTAAAAACGCGTTTTGGCACAAATCCATGTGCGGATGTTAAAAAGAGCAGCATCGGCATGCTTTTCACGTCGTTTGGTAGAAATCCACACGCGCGTTCTGCCAAAAGCACCATTTGCATGCCTATCGTGTGGTTTTGCAGAAAACTGCGTCCGCGTCTACCAAAAGATGCATGCGCATGCTTAAAACGCGTTTTGGCACAAATCCATGTGCGGATGTTAAAAAGAGCAGCATCGGCATGCTTTTCACGTCGTTTGGTAGAAATCCACACGCGCGTTCTGCCAAAAGCACCATTTGCATGCATATCGTGTGGTTTTGCAGAAAACTGCGTCCGCGTCTACCAAAAGATGCATGTGCATGCTAAAAACCCGTTTTGGCACAAATCCATGTGCGGATGTTAAAAAGAGCAGCATCGGCATGCTTTTCACGTCGTTTGGTAGAAATCCACACGCGCGTTCTGCCAAAAGCACCATTTGCATGCATATCGTGTGGTTTTGCAGAAAACTGCGTCCGCGTCTACCAAAAGATGCATGTGCATGCTAAAAACGCGTTTTGGCACAAATCCATGTGCGGATGTTAAAAAGAGCAGCATCGGCATGCTTTTCACGTCGTTTGGTAGAAATCCACACGCGCGTTCTGCCAAAAGCACCATTTGCATGCCTATCGTGTGGTTTTGCAGAAAACTGCGTCCGCGTCTACCAAAAGATGCATGTGCATGCTAAAAACGCGTTGTGGCACAAATCCATGTGCGGATGGTAAAAAGAGCAGCATCGGCATGCTTTTCACGTCGTTTGGTAGAAATCCACACGCGCGTTCTGCCAAAAGCACCATTTGCATGCATATCGTGTGGTTTTGCAGAAAACTGCGTCCGCGTCTACCAAAAGATGCATGCGCATGCTAAAAACGCGTTTTGGCACAAATCCATGTGCGGATGTTAAAAAGAGCAGCATCGGCATGCTTTTCACGTCGTTTGGTAGAAATCCACACGCGCGTTCTGCCAAAAGCACCATTTGCATGCATATCGTGTGGTTTTGCAGAAAACTGCGTCCGCGTCTACCAAAAGATGCATGTGCATGCTAAAAACGCGTTTTGGCACAAATCCATGTGCGGATGTTAAAAAGAGCAGCATCGGCATGCTTTTCACGTCGTTTGGTAGAAATCCACGCGCGCGTTCTGCCAAAAGCACCATTTGCATGCCTATCGTGTGGTTTTGCAGAAAACTGCGTCCGCGTCTACCAAAAGATGCATGCGCATGCTTAAAACGCGCTTTGGCACAAATCCATGCGCGGATGTTAAAAAGAGCAGCATCGGCATGCTTTTCACGTCGTTTGGTAGAAATCCACACGCGCGTTCTGCCAAAAGCACCATTTGCATGCCTATCGTGTGGTTTTGCAGAAAACTGCGTCCGCGTCTACCAAAAGATGCATGCGCATGCTTAAAACGCGCTTTGGCACAAATCCATGTGCGGATGTTAAAAAGAGCAGCATCGGCATGCTTTTCACGTCGTTTCGTAGAAATCCACGCGCGCGTTCTGCCAAAAGCACCATTTGCATGCCTATCGTGTGGTTTTGCAGAAAACTGCGTCCGCGTCTACCAAAAGATGCATGCGCATGCTTAAAACGCGTTTTGGCACAAATCCATGTGCGGGTGCTAAAAAGAGCAGCATCGGCATGCTTTTCACGTCGTTTGGTAGAAATCCACACGCGCGTTCTGCCAAAAGCACCATTTGCATGCCTATCGTGTGGTTTTGCAGAAAACTGCGTCCGCGTCTACCAAAAGATGCATGCGCATGCTTAAAACGCGTTTTGGCACAAATCCATGTGCGGATGTTAAAAAGAGCAGCATCGGCATGCTTTTCACGTCGTTTGGTAGAAATCCACACGCGCGTTCTGCCAAAAGCACCATTTGCATGCATATCGTGTGGTTTTGCAGAAAACTGCGTCCGCGTCTACCAAAAGATGCATGCGCATGCTAAAAACGCGTTTTGGCACAAATCCATGTGCGGATGTTAAAAAGAGCAGCATCGGCATGCTTTTCACGTCGTTTGGTAGAAATCCACGCGCGCGTTCTGCCAAAAGCACCATTTGCATGCCTATCGTGTGGTTTTGCAGAAAACTGCGTCCGCGTCTACCAAAAGATGCATGCGCATGCTTAAAACGCGCTTTGGCACAAATCCATGTGCGGATGTTAAAAAGAGCAGCATCGGCATGCTTTTCACGTCGTTTCGTAGAAATCCACGCGCGCGTTCTGCCAAAAGCACCATTTGCATGCCTATCGTGTGGTTTTGCAGAAAACTGCGTCCGCGTCTACCAAAAGATGCATGCGCATGCTTAAAACGCGTTTTGGCACAAATCCATGTGCGGGTGCTAAAAAGAGCAGCATCGGCATGCTTTTCACGTCGTTTGGTAGAAATCCACACGCGCGTTCTGCCAAAAGCACCATTTGCATGCCTATCGTGTGGTTTTGCAGAAAACTGCGTCCGCGTCTACCAAAAGATGCATGCGCATGCTTAAAACGCGTTTTGGCACAAATCCATGTGCGGATGTTAAAAAGAGCAGCATCGGCATGCTTTTCACGTCGTTTGGTAGAAATCCACACGCGCGTTCTGCCAAAAGCACCATTTGCATGCATATCGTGTGGTTTTGCAGAAAACTGCGTCCGCGTCTACCAAAAGATGCATGCGCATGCTAAAAACGCGTTTTGGCACAAATCCATGTGCGGATGTTAAAAAGAGCAGCATCGGCATGCTTTTCACGTCGTTTGGTAGAAATCCACGCGCGCGTTCTGCCAAAAACACCATTTGCATGCATATCGTGTGGTTTTGCAGAAAACTGCGTCCGCGTCTACCAAAAGATGCATGCGCATGCTTAAAACGCGCTTTGGCACAAATCCATGCGCGGATGTTAAAAAGAGCAGCATCGGCATGCTTTTCACGTCGTTTGGTAGAAATCCACACTCGCGTTCTGCCAAAAGCACCATTTGCATGCCTATCGTGTGGTTTTGCAGAAAACTGCGTCCGCGTCTACCAAAAGATGCATGCGCATGCTTAAAACGCGCTTTGGCACAAATCCATGTGCGGATGTTAAAAAGAGCAGCATCGGCATGCTTTTCACGTCGTTTGGTAGAAATCCACGCGCGCGTTCTGCCAAAAGCACCATTTGCATGCCTATCGTGTGGTTTTGCAGAAAACTGCGTCCGCGTCTACCAAAAGATGCATGCGCATGCTTAAAACGCGTTTTGGCACAAATCCATGTGCGGATGTTAAAAAGAGCAGCATCGGCATGCTTTTCACGTCGTTTGGTAGAAATCCACACGCGCGTTCTGCCAAAAGCACCATTTGCATGCATATCGTGTGGTTTTGCAGAAAACTGCGTCCGCGTCTACCAAAAGATGCATGCGCATGCTAAAAACGCGTTTTGGCACAAATCCATGTGCGGATGTTAAAAAGAGCAGCATCGGCATGCTTTTCACGTCGTTTGGTAGAAATCCACGCGCGCGTTCTGCCAAAAGCACCATTTGCATGCATATCGTGTGGTTTTGCAGAAAACTGCGTCCGCGTCTACCAAAAGATGCATGCGCATGCTTAAAACGCGTTTTGGCACAAATCCATGTGCGGGTGCTAAAAAGAGCAGCATCGGCATGCTTTTCACGTCGTTTGGTAGAAATCCACAGGCGCGTTCTGCCAAAAGCACCATTTGCATGCCTATCGTGTGGTTTTGCAGAAAACTGCGTCCGCGTCTACCAAAAGATGCATGCGCATGCTTAAAACGCGTTTTGGCACAAATCCATGTGCGGGTGCTAAAAAGAGCAGCATCGGCATGCTTTTCACGTCGTTTGGTAGAAATCCACACGCGCGTTCTGCCAAAAGCACCATTTGCATGCCTATCGTGTGGTTTTGCAGAAAACTGCGTCCGCGTCTACCAAAAGATGCATGCGCATGCTTAAAACGCGCTTTGGCACAAATCCATGTGCGGATGTTAAAAAGAGCAGCATCGGCATGCTTTTCACGTCGTTTGGTAGAAATCCACACGCGCGTTCTGCCAAAAGCACCATTTGCATGCGTATCGTGTGGTTTTGCAGAAAACTGCGTCCGCGTCTACCAAAAGATGCATGTGCATGCTAAAAACGCGTTTTGGCACAAATCCATGTGCGGATGTTAAAAAGAGCAGCATCGGCATGCTTTTCACGTCGTTTGGTAGAAATCCACACGCGCGTTCTGCCAAAAGCACCATTTGCATGCCTATCGTGTGGTTTTGCAGAAAACTGCGTCCGCGTCTACCAAAAGATGCATGTGCATGCTAAAAACGCGTTGTGGCACAAATCCATGTGCGGGTGCTAAAAAGAGCAGCATCGGCATGCTTTTCACGTCGTTCGGTAGAAATCACACGCGCGTTCTGCCAAAAGCACCATTTGCATGCATATCGTGTGGTTTTGCAGAAAACTGCGTCCGCGTCTACCAAAAGATGCATGTGCATGCTAAAAACGCGTTTTGGCACAAATCCATGTGCGGATGTTAAAAAGAGCAGCATCGGCATGCTTTTCACGTCGTTTGGTAGAAATCCACACGCGCGTTCTGCCAAAAGCACCATTTGCATGCCTATCGTGTGGTTTTGCAGAAAACTGCGTCCGCGTCTACCAAAAGATGCATGCGCATGCTTAAAACGCGT
The DNA here is from genome assembly GCF_050947875.1 of Dermacentor variabilis. NCBI lineage: Eukaryota > Metazoa > Arthropoda > Arachnida > Ixodida > Ixodidae > Dermacentor > Dermacentor variabilis. The sequence continues at coordinate 9,282 of NW_027460749.1, read as the reverse complement.
TTTGGCACAAATCCATGTGCGGATGTTAAAAAGAGCAGCATCGGCATGCTTTTCACGTCGTTTGGTAGAAATCCACACGCGCGTTCTGCCAAAAGCACCATTTGCATGCCTATCGTGTGGTTTTGCAGAAAACTGCGTCCGCGTCTACCAAAAGATGCATGTGCATGCTAAAAACGCGTTGTGGCACAAATCCATGTGCGGATGGTAAAAAGAGCAGCATCGGCATGCTTTTCACGTCGTTTGGTAGAAATCCACACGCGCGTTCTGCCAAAAGCACCATTTGCATGCATATCGTGTGGTTTTGCAGAAAACTGCGTCCGCGTCTACCAAAAGATGCATGCGCATGCTAAAAACGCGTTTTGGCACAAATCCATGTGCGGATGTTAAAAAGAGCAGCATCGGCATGCTTTTCACGTCGTTTGGTAGAAATCCACACGCGCGTTCTGCCAAAAGCACCATTTGCATGCATATCGTGTGGTTTTGCAGAAAACTGCGTCCGCGTCTACCAAAAGATGCATGTGCATGCTAAAAACGCGTTTTGGCACAAATCCATGTGCGGATGTTAAAAAGAGCAGCATCGGCATGCTTTTCACGTCGTTTGGTAGAAATCCACGCGCGCGTTCTGCCAAAAGCACCATTTGCATGCCTATCGTGTGGTTTTGCAGAAAACTGCGTCCGCGTCTACCAAAAGATGCATGCGCATGCTTAAAACGCGCTTTGGCACAAATCCATGCGCGGATGTTAAAAAGAGCAGCATCGGCATGCTTTTCACGTCGTTTGGTAGAAATCCACACGCGCGTTCTGCCAAAAGCACCATTTGCATGCCTATCGTGTGGTTTTGCAGAAAACTGCGTCCGCGTCTACCAAAAGATGCATGCGCATGCTTAAAACGCGCTTTGGCACAAATCCATGTGCGGATGTTAAAAAGAGCAGCATCGGCATGCTTTTCACGTCGTTTCGTAGAAATCCACGCGCGCGTTCTGCCAAAAGCACCATTTGCATGCCTATCGTGTGGTTTTGCAGAAAACTGCGTCCGCGTCTACCAAAAGATGCATGCGCATGCTTAAAACGCGTTTTGGCACAAATCCATGTGCGGGTGCTAAAAAGAGCAGCATCGGCATGCTTTTCACGTCGTTTGGTAGAAATCCACACGCGCGTTCTGCCAAAAGCACCATTTGCATGCCTATCGTGTGGTTTTGCAGAAAACTGCGTCCGCGTCTACCAAAAGATGCATGCGCATGCTTAAAACGCGTTTTGGCACAAATCCATGTGCGGATGTTAAAAGAGCAGCATCGGCATGCTTTTCACGTCGTTTGGTAGAAATCCACACGCGCGTTCTGCCAAAAGCACCATTTGCATGCATATCGTGTGGTTTTGCAGAAAACTGCGTCCGCGTCTACCAAAAGATGCATGCGCATGCTAAAAACGCGTTTTGGCACAAATCCATGTGCGGATGTTAAAAAGAGCAGCATCGGCATGCTTTTCACGTCGTTTGGTAGAAATCCACGCGCGCGTTCTGCCAAAAACACCATTTGCATGCATATCGTGTGGTTTTGCAGAAAACTGCGTCCGCGTCTACCAAAAGATGCATGCGCATGCTTAAAACGCGCTTTGGCACAAATCCATGCGCGGATGTTAAAAAGAGCAGCATCGGCATGCTTTTCACGTCGTTTGGTAGAAATCCACACGCGCGTTCTGCCAAAAGCACCATTTGCATGCCTATCGTGTGGTTTTGCAGAAAACTGCGTCCGCGTCTACCAAAAGATGCATGCGCATGCTTAAAACGCGCTTTGGCACAAATCCATGTGCGGATGTTAAAAAGAGCAGCATCGGCATGCTTTTCACGTCGTTTGGTAGAAATCCACGCGCGCGTTCTGCCAAAAGCACCATTTGCATGCCTATCGTGTGGTTTTGCAGAAAACTGCGTCCGCGTCTACCAAAAGATGCATGCGCATGCTTAAAACGCGTTTTGGCACAAATCCATGTGCGGATGTTAAAAAGAGCAGCATCGGCATGCTTTTCACGTCGTTTGGTAGAAATCCACACGCGCGTTCTGCCAAAAGCACCATTTGCATGCATATCGTGTGGTTTTGCAGAAAACTGCGTCCGCGTCTACCAAAAGATGCATGCGCATGCTAAAAACGCGTTTTGGCACAAATCCATGTGCGGATGTTAAAAAGAGCAGCATCGGCATGCTTTTCACGTCGTTTGGTAGAAATCCACGCGCGCGTTCTGCCAAAAGCACCATTTGCATGCATATCGTGTGGTTTTGCAGAAAACTGCGTCCGCGTCTACCAAAAGATGCATGCGCATGCTTAAAACGCGTTTTGGCACAAATCCATGTGCGGGTGCTAAAAAGAGCAGCATCGGCATGCTTTTCACGTCGTTTGGTAGAAATCCACACGCGCGTTCTGCCAAAAGCACCATTTGCATGCCTATCATGTGGTTTTGCAGAAAACTGCGTCCGCGTCTACCAAAAGATGCATGCGCATGCTTAAAACGCGTTTTGGCACAAATCCATGTGCGGGTGCTAAAAAGAGCAGCATCGGCATGCTTTTCACGTCGTTTGGTAGAAATCCACACGCGCGTTCTGCCAAAAGCACCATTTGCATGCCTATCGTGTGGTTTTGCAGAAAACTGCGTCCGCGTCTACCAAAAGATGCATGCGCATGCTTAAAACGCGCTTTGGCACAAATCCATGTGCGGATGTTAAAAAGAGCAGCATCGGCATGCTTTTCACGTCGTTTGGTAGAAATCCACACGCGCGTTCTGCCAAAAGCACCATTTGCATGCGTATCGTGTGGTTTTGCAGAAAACTGCGTCCGCGTCTACCAAAAGATGCATGTGCATGCTAAAAACGCGTTTTGGCACAAATCCATGTGCGGATGTTAAAAAGAGCAGCATCGGCATGCTTTTCACGTCGTTTGGTAGAAATCCACACGCGCGTTCTGCCAAAAGCACCATTTGCATGCCTATCGTGTGGTTTTGCAGAAAACTGCGTCCGCGTCTACCAAAAGATGCATGTGCATGCTAAAAACGCGTTGTGGCACAAATCCATGTGCGGATGGTAAAAAGAGCAGCATCGGCATGCTTTTCACGTCGTTTGGTAGAAATCCACACGCGCGTTCTGCAAAAGCACCATTTGCATGCATATCGTGTGGTTTTGCAGAAAACTGCGTCCGCGTCTACCAAAAGATGCATGCGCATGCTAAAAACGCGTTTTGGCACAAATCCATGTGCGGATGTTAAAAAGAGCAGCATCGGCATGCTTTTCACGTCGTTTGGTAGAAATCCACACGCGCGTTCTGCCAAAAGCACCATTTGCATGCATATCGTGTGGTTTTGCAGAAAACTGCGTCCGCGTCTACCAAAAGATGCATGTGCATGCTAAAAACGCGTTTTGGCACAAATCCATGTGCGGATGTTAAAAAGAGCAGCATCGGCATGCTTTTCACGTCGTTTGGTAGAAATCCACGCGCGCGTTCTGCCAAAAGCACCATTTGCATGCCTATCGTGTGGTTTTGCAGAAAACTGCGTCCGCGTCTACCAAAAGATGCATGCGCATGCTTAAAACGCGCTTTGGCACAAATCCATGCGCGGATGTTAAAAAGAGCAGCATCGGCATGCTTTTCACGTCGTTTGGTAGAAATCCACACGCGCGTTCTGCCAAAAGCACCATTTGCATGCCTATCGTGTGGTTTTGCAGAAAACTGCGTCCGCGTCTACCAAAAGATGCATGCGCATGCTTAAAACGCGCTTTGGCACAAATCCATGTGCGGATGTTAAAAAGAGCAGCATCGGCATGCTTTTCACGTCGTTTCGTAGAAATCCACGCGCGCGTTCTGCCAAAAGCACCATTTGCATGCCTATCGTGTGGTTTTGCAGAAAACTGCGTCCGCGTCTACCAAAAGATGCATGCGCATGCTTAAAACGCGTTTTGGCACAAATCCATGTGCGGGTGCTAAAAAGAGCAGCATCGGCATGCTTTTCACGTCGTTTGGTAGAAATCCACACGCGCGTTCTGCCAAAAGCACCATTTGCATGCCTATCGTGTGGTTTTGCAGAAAACTGCGTCCGCGTCTACCAAAAGATGCATGCGCATGCTTAAAACGCGTTTTGGCACAAATCCATGTGCGGATGTTAAAAAGAGCAGCATCGGCATGCTTTTCACGTCGTTTGGTAGAAATCCACACGCGCGTTCTGCCAAAAGCACCATTTGCATGCATATCGTGTGGTTTTGCAGAAAACTGCGTCCGCGTCTACCAAAAGATGCATGCGCATGCTAAAAACGCGTTTTGGCACAAATCCATGTGCGGATGTTAAAAAGAGCAGCATCGGCATGCTTTTCACGTCGTTTGGTAGAAATCCACGCGCGCGTTCTGCCAAAAACACCATTTGCATGCATATCGTGTGGTTTTGCAGAAAACTGCGTCCGCGTCTACCAAAAGATGCATGCGCATGCTTAAAACGCGCTTTGGCACAAATCCATGCGCGGATGTTAAAAAGAGCAGCATCGGCATGCTTTTCACGTCGTTTGGTAGAAATCCACACGCGCGTTCTGCCAAAAGCACCATTTGCATGCCTATCGTGTGGTTTTGCAGAAAACTGCGTCCGCGTCTACCAAAAGATGCATGCGCATGCTTAAAACGCGCTTTGGCACAAATCCATGTGCGGATGTTAAAAAGAGCAGCATCGGCATGCTTTTCACGTCGTTTGGTAGAAATCCACGCGCGCGTTCTGCCAAAAGCACCATTTGCATGCCTATCGTGTGGTTTTGCAGAAAACTGCGTCCGCGTCTACCAAAAGATGCATGCGCATGCTTAAAACGCGTTTTGGCACAAATCCATGTGCGGATGTTAAAAAGAGCAGCATCGGCATGCTTTTCACGTCGTTTGGTAGAAATCCACACGCGCGTTCTGCCAAAAGCACCATTTGCATGCATATCGTGTGGTTTTGCAGAAAACTGCGTCCGCGTCTACCAAAAGATGCATGCGCATGCTAAAAACGCGTTTTGGCACAAATCCATGTGCGGATGTTAAAAAGAGCAGCATCGGCATGCTTTTCACGTCGTTTGGTAGAAATCCACGCGCGCGTTCTGCCAAAAGCACCATTTGCATGCATATCGTGTGGTTTTGCAGAAAACTGCGTCCGCGTCTACCAAAAGATGCATGCGCATGCTTAAAACGCGTTTTGGCACAAATCCATGTGCGGGTGCTAAAAAGAGCAGCATCGGCATGCTTTTCACGTCGTTTGGTAGAAATCCACACGGCGTTCTGCCAAAAGCACCATTTGCATGCCTATCGTGTGGTTTTGCAGAAAACTGCGTCCGCGTCTACCAAAAGATGCATGCGCATGCTTAAAACGCGTTTTGGCACAAATCCATGTGCGGGTGCTAAAAAGAGCAGCATCGGCATGCTTTTCACGTCGTTTGGTAGAAATCCACACGCGCGTTCTGCCAAAAGCACCATTTGCATGCATATCGTGTGGTTTTGCAGAAAACTGCGTCCGCGTCTACCAAAAGATGCATGCGCATGCTCAAAACGCGTTTTGGCACAAATCCATGTGCGGGTGCTAAAAAGAGCAGCATCGGCATGCTTTTCACGTCGTTTGGTAGAAATCCACACGCGCGTTCTGCCAAAAGCACCATTTGCATGCATATCGTGTGGTTTTGCAGAAAACTGCGTCCGCGTCTACCAAAAGATGCATGTGCATGCTAAAAACGCGTTTTGGCACAAATCCATGTGCGGATGTTAAAAAGAGCAGCATCGGCATGCTTTTCACGTCGTTTGGTAGAAATCCACACGCGCGTTCTGCCAAAAGCACCATTTGCATGCATATCGTGTGGTTTTGCAGAAAACTGCGTCCGCGTCTACCAAAAGATGCATGCGCATGCTAAAAACGCGTTTTGGCACAAATCCATGTGCGGATGTTAAAAAGAGCAGCATCGGCATGCTTTTCAAGTCGTTTGGTAGAAATCCACACGCGCGTTCTGCCAAAAGCACCATTTGCATGCATATCGTGTGGTTTTGCAGAAAACTGCGTCCGCGTCTACCAAAAGATGCATGTGCATGCTAAAAACGCGTTTTGGCACAAATCCATGTGCGGATGTTAAAAAGAGCAGCATCGGCATGCTTTTCACGTCGTTTGGTAGAAATCCACGCGCGCGTTTCTGCCAAAAGCACCATTTGCATGCCTATCGTGTGGTTTTGCAGAAAACTGCGTCCGCGTCTACCAAAAGATGCATGCGCATGCTTAAACGCGCTTTGGCACAAATCCATGCGCGGATGTTAAAAAGAGCAGCATCGGCATGCTTTTCACGTCGTTTGGTAGAAATCCACACGCGCGTTCTGCCAAAAGCACCATTTGCATGCCTATCGTGTGGTTTTGCAGAAAACTGCGTCCGCGTCTACCAAAAGATGCATGCGCATGCTTAAAACGCGCTTTGGCACAAATCCATGTGCGGATGTTAAAAAGAGCAGCATCGGCATGCTTTTCACGTCGTTTGGTAGAAATCCACGCGCGCGTTCTGCCAAAAGCACCATTTGCATGCCTATCGTGTGGTTTTGCAGAAAACTGCGTCCGCGTCTACCAAAAGATGCATGCGCATGCTTAAAACGCGTTTTGGCACAAATCCATGTGCGGGTGCTAAAAAGAGCAGCATCGGCATGCTTTTCACGTCGTTTGGTAGAAATCCACACGCGCGTTCTGCCAAAAGCACCATTTGCATGCCTATCGTGTGGTTTTGCAGAAAACTGCGTCCGCGTCTACCAAAAGATGCATGCGCATGCTTAAAACGCGTTTTGGCACAAATCCATGTGCGGATGTTAAAAAGAGCAGCATCGGCATGCTTTTCACGTCGTTTGGTAGAAATCCACACGCGCGTTCTGCCAAAAGCACCATTTGCATGCATATCGTGTGGTTTTGCAGAAAACTGCGTCCGCGTCTACCAAAAGATGAATGCGCATGCTAAAAACGTGTTTTGGCACAAATCCATGTGCGGATGTTAAAAAGAGCAGCATAGGCATGCTTTTCACGTCGTTTGGTAGAAATCCACGCGCGCGTTCTGCCAAAAGCACCATTTGCATGCATATCGTGTGGTTTTGCAGAAAACTGCGTCCGCGTCTACCAAAAGATGCATGCGCATGCTTAAAACGCGTTTTGGCACAAATCCATGTGCGGGTGCTAAAAAGAGCAGCATCGGCATGCTTTTCACGTCGTTTGGTAGAAATCCACACGCGCGTTCTGCCAAAAGCACCATTTGCATGCCTATCGTGAGGTTTTGCAGAAAACTGCGTCCGCGTCTACCAAAAGATGCATGCGCATGCTTAAAACGCGCTTTGGCACAAATCCATGTGCGGATGTTAAAAAGAGCAGCATCGGCATGCTTTTCACGTCGTTTGGTAGAAATCCACGCGCGCGTTCTGCCAAAAGCACCATTTGCATGCATATCGTGTGGTTTTGCAGAAAACTGCGTCCGCGTCTACCAAAAGATGCATGCGCATGCTTAAAACGCGTTTTGGCACAAATCCATGTGCGGGTGCTAAAAAGAGCAGCATCGGCATGCTTTTCACGTCGTTTGGTAGAAATCCACACGCGCGTTCTGCCAAAAGCACCATTTGCATGCATATCGTGTGGTTTTGCAGAAAACTGCGTCCGCGTCTACCAAAGGATGCATGTGCATGCTAAAAACGCGTTTTGGCACAAATCCATGTGCGGATGTTAAAAAGAGCAGCATCGGCATGCTTTTCACGTCGTTTGGTAGAAATCCACACGCGCGTTCTGCCAAAAGCACCATTTGCATGCATATCGTGTGGTTTTGCAGAAAACTGCGTCCGCGTCTACCAAAAGATGCATGCGCATGCTAAAAACGCGTTTTGGCACAAATCCATGTGCGGATGTTAAAAAGAGCAGCATCGGCATGCTTTTCACGTCGTTTGGTAGAAATCCACACGCGCGTTCTGCCAAAAGCACCATTTGCATGCATATCGTGTGGTTTTGCAGAAAACTGCGTCCGCGTCTACCAAAAGATGCATGTGCATGCTAAAAACGCGTTTTGGCACAAATCATGTGCGGATGTTAAAAAGAGCAGCATCGGCATGCTTTTCACGTCGTTTGGTAGAAATCCACGCGCGCGTTCTGCCAAAAGCACCATTGGCATGCCTATCGTGTGGTTTTGCAGAAAACTGCGTCCGCGTCTACCAAAAGATGCATGCGCATGCTTAAAACGCGCTTTGGCACAAATCCATGCGCGGATGTTAAAAAGAGCAGCATCGGCATGCTTTTCACGTCGTTTGGTAGAAATCCACACGCGCGTTCTGCCAAAAGCACCATTTGCATGCCTATCGAGTGCTTTTGCAGAAAACTGCGTCCGCGTCTACCAAAAGATGCATGCGCATGCTTAAAACGCGCTTTGGCACAAATCCATGTGCGGATGTTAAAAAGAGCAGCATCGGCATGCTTTTCACGTCGTTTGGTAGAAATCCACGCGCGCGTTCTGCCAAAAGCACCATTTGCATGCCTATCGTGTGGTTTTGCAGAAAACTGCGTCCGCGTCTACCAAAAGATGCATGCGCATGCTTAAAACGCGTTTTGGCACAAATCCATGTGCGGGTGCTAAAAAGAGCAGCATCGGCATGCTTTTCACGTCGTTTGGTAGAAATCCACACGCGCGTTCTGCCAAAAGCACCATTTGCATGCCTATCGTGTGGTTTTGCAGAAAACTGCGTCCGCGTCTACCAAAAGATGCATGCGCATGCTTAAAACGCGTTTTGGCACAAATCCATGTGCGGATGTTAAAAAGAGCAGCATCGGCATGCTTTTCACGTCGTTTGGTAGAAATCCACACGCGCGTTCTGCCAAAAGCACCATTTGCATGCATATCGTGTGGTTTTGCAGAAAACTGCGTCCGCGTCTACCAAAAGATGCATGCGCATGCTAAAAACGCGTTTTGGCACAAATCCATGTGCGGATGTTAAAAAGAGCAGCATCGGCATGCTTTTCACGTCGTTTGGTAGAAATCCACGCGCGCGTTCTGCCAAAAGCACCATTTGCATGCATATCGTGTGGTTTTGCAGAAAACTGCGTCCGCGTCTACCAAAGATGCATGCGCATGCTTAAAACGCGTTTTGGCACAAATCCATGTGCGGGTGCTAAAAAGAGCAGCATCGGCATGCTTTTCACGTCGTTTGGTAGAAATCCACACGCGCGTTCTGCCAAAAGCACCATTTGCATGCCTATCGTGTGGTTTTGCAGAAAACTGCGTCCGCGTCTACCAAAAGATGC
>NW_027460748.1:0-35328 GCF_050947875.1 Dermacentor variabilis | reverse complement strand
AAACGCGTTTTAAGCATGCGCATGCATCTTTTGGTAGACGCGGACGCAGTTTTCTGCAAAACCACACGATATGCATGCAAATGGTGCTTTTGGTAGAACGCGCGCGTGGATTTCTACCAAACGACGTGAAAAGCTGCCGATGCTGCTCTTTTTAGCACCCGCACATGGATTTGTGCCAAAACGCGTTTTAAGCATGCGCATGCATCTTTTGGTAGACGCGGACGCAGTTTTCTGCAAAACCACACGATATGCATGCAAATGGTGGTTTTGGTAGAACGCGCGCATGGATTTCTACCAAACGACGTGAAAAGCATGCCGATGCTGCTCTTTTTAGCACCCCCACATGGATTTGTGCCAAAACGCGTTTTAAGCATGCGCATGCATCATTTGGTAGACGCGGACGCAGTTTTCTGCAAAACCACACGATATGCATGCAAATGGTGCTTTTGGCAGAACGCGCGCGTGGATTTCTACCAAACGACGTGAAAAGCATGCCGATGCTGCTCTTTTTAGCACCCGCACATGGATTTGTGCCAAAGCGCGTTTTAAACATGCGCATGCATCTTTTGGTAGACGCGGACGCAGTTTTCTGCAAAACCACACGATAGGCATGCAAATGGTGCTTTTGGCAGAACGCGCGCGTGGATTTCTACCAAACGACGTGAAAAGCATGCCGATGCTGCTCTTTTTAGCACCCGCACATGGATTTGTGCCAAAACGCGTTTTTAGCATGCGCATGCATCTTTTGGTAGACGCGGACGCAGTTTTCTGCAAAACCACACGATATGCATGCACATGGTGCTTTTGGCAGAACGCGCGCGTGGATTTCTACCAAACGACGTGAAAAGCATGCCGATGCTGCTCTTTTTAACATCCGCACATGGATTTGTGCCAAAACGCGTTTTTAGCATGCGCATGCATCTTTTGGTAGACGCGGACGCAGTTTTCTGCAAAACCACACGATATGCATGCAAATGGTGCTTTTGGCAGAACGCGCGCGTGGATTTCTACCAAACGACGTGAAAAGCATGCCGATACTGCTCTTTTTAGCACCCGCACATGGATTTGTGCCAAAACGCGTTTTAAGCATGCGCATGCATCTTTTGGTAGACGCGGACGCAGTTTTCTGCAAAACCACACGATATGCATGCAAATGGTGCTTTTGGCAGAACGCGCGCGTGGATTTCTACCAAACGACGTGAAAAGCATGCCGATGCTGCTCTTTTTAGCACCCGCACATGGATTTGTGCCAAAACGCGTTTTATGCATGCGCATGCATCTTTTGGTAGACGCGGACGCAGTTTTCTGCAAAACCACACGATATGCATGCAAATGGTGCTTTTGGCAGAACGCGCGCGTGGATTTCTACCAAACGACGTGAAAAGCATGCCGATGCTGCTCTTTTTAACATCCGCACATGGATTTGTGCCAAAACGCGTTTTTAGCATGCGCATGCATCTTTTGGTAGACGCGGACGCAGTTTTCTGCAAAACCACACGATAGGCATGCAAATGGTGCTTTTGGCAGAACGCGCGCGTGGATTTCTACCAAACGACGTGAAAAGCATGCCGATGCTGCTCTTTTTAGCATCCGCACATGGATTTGTGCCAAAGCGCGTTTTAAGCATGCGCATGCATCTTTTGGTAGACCCACACGCAGTTTTCTGCAAAACCACACGATAGGCATGCAAATGGTGCTTTTGGCAGAACGCGCGCGTGGATTTCTACCAAACAACGTGAAAAGCATGCCGATGCTGCTCTTTTTAACATCCGCACATGGATTTGTGCCAAAGCGCGTTTTAAGCATGCGCATGCATCTTTTGGTAGACGCGGACGCACTTTTCTGCAAAACCACACGATATGCATGCAAATGGTGCTTTTGGCAGAACGCGCGCGTGGATTTCTACCAAACGACGTGAAAAGCATGCCGATGCTGCTCTTTTTAACATCCGCACATGGATTTGTGCCAAAGCGCGTTTTAAGCATGCGCATGCATCTTTTGGTAGACGCGGACGCAGTTTTCTGCAAAACCACACGATATGCATGCAAATGGTGCTTTTGGCAGAACGCGCGCGTGGATTTCTACCAAACGACGTGAAAAGCATGCCGATACTGCTCTTTTTAGCACCCGCACATGGATTTGTGCCAAAACGCGTTTTAAGCATGCGCATGCATCTTTTGGTAGACGCGGACGCAGTTTTCTGCAAAACCACACGATATGCATGCAAATGGTGCTTTTGGCAGAACGCGCGCGTGGATTTCTACCAAACGACGTGAAAAGCATGCCGATGCTGCTCTTTTTAGCACCCGCACATGGATTTGTGCCAAAACGCGTTTTATGCATGCGCATGCATCTTTTGGTAGACGCGGACGCAGTTTTCTGCAAAACCACACGATATGCATGCAAATGGTGCTTTTGGCAGAACGCGCGCGTGGATTTCTACCAAACGACGTGAAAAGCATGCCGATGCTGCTCTTTTTAGCACCCGCACATGGATTTGTGCCAAAACGCGTTTTTAGCATGCGCATGCATCTTTTGGTAGACGCGGACGCAGTTTTCTGCAAAACCACACGATAGGCATGCAATGGTGCTTTTGGCAGAACGCGCGCGTGGATTTCTACCAAACAACGTGAAAAGCATGCCGATGCTGGTCTTTTTAACATCCGCACATGGATTTGTGCCAAAGCGCGTTTTAAGCATGCGCATGCATCTTTTGGTAGACGCGGACGCAGTTTTCTGCAAAACCACACGATAGGCATGCAAATGGTGCTTTTGGCAGAACGCGCGCGTGGATTTCTACCAAAGGACGTGAAAAGCATGCCGATGCTGCTCTTTTTAGCACCCGCACATGGATTTGTGCCAAAGCGCGTTTTAAACATGCGCATGCATCTTTTGGTAGACGCGGACGCAGTTTTCTGCAAAACCACACGATAGGCATGCAAATGGTGCTTTTGGCAGAACGCGCGCGTGGATTTCTACCAAACGACGTGAAAAGCATGCCGATGCTGCTCTTTTTAGCACCCGCACATGGATTTGTGCCAAAACGCGTTTTTAGCATGCGCATGCATCTTTTGGTAGACGCGGACGCAGTTTTCTGCAAAACCACACGATATGCATGCACATGGTGCTTTTGGCAGAACGCGCGCGTGGATTTCTACCAAACGACGTGAAAAGCATGCCGATGCTGCTCTTTTTAACATCCGCACATGGATTTGTGCCAAAACGCGTTTTTAGCATGCGCATGCATCTTTTGGTAGACGCGGACGCAGTTTTCTGCAAAACCACACGATATGCATGCAAATGGTGCTTTTGGCAGAACGCGCGCGTGGATTTCTACCAAACGACGTGAAAAGCATGCCGATACTGCTCTTTTTAGCACCCGCACATGGATTTGTGCCAAAACGCGTTTTAAGCATGCGCATGCATCTTTTGGTAGACGCGGACGCAGTTTTCTGCAAAACCACACGATATGCATGCAAATGGTGCTTTTGGCAGAACGCGCGCGTGGATTTCTACCAAACGACGTGAAAAGCATGCCGATGCTGCTCTTTTTAGCACCCGCACATGGATTTGTGCCAAAACGCGTTTTATGCATGCGCATGCATCTTTTGGTAGACGCGGACGCAGTTTTCTGCAAAACCACACGATATGCATGCAAATGGTGCTTTTGGCAGAACGCGCGCGTGGATTTCTACCAAACGACGTGAAAAGCATGCCGATGCTGCTCTTTTTAACATCCGCACATGGATTTGTGCCAAAACGCGTTTTTAGCATGCGCATGCATCTTTTGGTAGACGCGGACGCAGTTTTCTGCAAAACCACACGATAGGCATGCAAATGGTGCTTTTGGCAGAACGCGCGCGTGGATTTCTACCAAACGACGTGAAAAGCATGCCGATGCTGCTCTTTTTAGCATCCGCACATGGATTTGTGCCAAAGCGCGTTTTAAGCATGCGCATGCATCTTTTGGTAGACCCACACGCAGTTTTCTGCAAAACCACACGATAGGCATGCAAATGGTGCTTTTGGCAGAACGCGCGCGTGGATTTCTACCAAACAACGTGAAAAGCATGCCGATGCTGCTCTTTTTAACATCCGCACATGGATTTGTGCCAAAGCGCGTTTTAAGCATGCGCATGCATCTTTTGGTAGACGCGGACGCACTTTTCTGCAAAACCACACGATATGCATGCAAATGGTGCTTTTGGCAGAACGCGCGCGTGGATTTCTACCAAACGACGTGAAAAGCATGCCGATGCTGCTCTTTTTAACATCCGCACATGGATTTGTGCCAAAGCGCGTTTTAAGCATGCGCATGCATCTTTTGGTAGACGCGGACGCAGTTTTCTGCAAAACCACACAATAGGCATGCAAATGGTGCTTTTGGCAGAACGCGCGTGTGGATTTCTACCAAACGACGTGAAAAGCATGCCGATGCTGCTCTTTTTAGCACCCGCACATGGATTTGTGCCAAAACGCGTTTTAAGCATGCGCATGCATCTTTTGGTAGACGCGGACGCAGTTTTCTGCAAAACCACACGATATGCATGCAAATGGTGCTTTTGGCAGAACGCGCGCGTGGATTTCTACCAAACGACGTGAAAAGCATGCCGATGCTGCTCTTTTTAACATCCGCACATGGATTTGTGCCAAAGCGCGTTTTAAGCATGCGCATGCATCTTTTGGTAGACGCGGACGCAGTTTTCTGCAAAACCACATAATAGGCATGCAAATGGTGCTTTTGGCAGAACGCGCTCGTGGATTTCTACCAAACGACGTGAAAAGCATGCCGATGCTGCTATTTTTAGCACCCGCACATGGATTTGTGCCAAAACGCGTTTTTAGCATGCGCATGCATCTTTTGGTAGACGCGGACGCAGTTTTCTGCAAAACCACACGATAGGCATGCAAATGGTGCTTTTGGCAGAACGCGCGCGTGGATTTCTACCAAACAACGTGAAAAGCATGATGATGCTGCTCTTTTTAACACCCGCACATGGATTTGTGCCAAAACGCGTTTTTAGCATGCGCATGCATCTTTTGGTAGACGCGGACGCAGTTTTCTGCAAAACCACACGATAGGCATGCAAATGGTGCTTTTGGCAGAACGCGCGCGTGGATTTCTACCAAACGACGTGAAAAGCATGCCGATGCTGCTCTTTTTAACATCCGCACATGGATTTGTGCCAAAACGCGTTTTAAGCATGCGCATGCATCTTTTGGTAGACGCGGACGAAGTTTTCTGCAAAACCACACGATATGCATGCAAATGGTGCTTTTGGCAGAACGCGCGCGTGGATTTCTACCAAACGACGTGAAAAGCATGCCCATGCTGCTCTTTTTAGCACCCGCACATGGATTTGTGCCAAAACGCGTTTTAAGCATGCGCATGCATCTTTTGGTAGACGCGGACGCAGTTTTCTGCAAAACCACACGATAGGCATGCAAATGGTGCTTTTGGCAGAACGCGCGCGTGGATTTCTACCAAACGACGTGAAAAGCATGCCGATGCTGCTCTTTTTAGCACCCGCACATGGATTTGTGCCAAAACGCGTTTTAGCATGCGCATGCATCTTTTGGTAGACGCGGTCGCAGTTTTCTGCAAAACCACACGATATGCATGCAAATGGTGCTTTTGGCAGAACGCGCGCGTGGATTTCTACCAAACGACGTGAAAAGCATGCCGATGTTGCTCTTTTTAGCACCCGCACATGGATTTGTGCCAAAACGCGTTTTAAGCATGCGCATGCATGTTTTGGTAGACGCGGACGCAGTTTTCTGCAAAACCACACGATATGCATGCAAATGGTGCTTTTGGCAGAACGCGCGCGTGGATTTCTACCAAACGACGTGAAAAGCATGCCGATGCTGCTCTTTTTAGCACCCGCACATGGATTTGTGCCAAAACGCGTTTTAAGCATGCGCATGCATCTTTTGGTAGACGCGGACGCAGTTTTCTGCAAAACCACACGATAGGCATGCAAATGGTGCTTTTGGCAGAACGCGCGCGTGGATTTCTACCAAACGACGTGAAAAGCATGCCGATGCTGCTCTTTTTAGCACCCGCACATGGATTTGTGCCAAAACGCGTTTTAAGCATGCGCATGCATCTTTTGGTAGACGCGGACGCAGTTTTCTGCAAAACCACACGATATGCATGCAAATGGTGCTTTTGGCAGAACGCGCGCGTGGATTTCTACCAAACGACGTGAAAGCATGCCGATGCTGCTCTTTTTAACATCCGCACATGGATTTGTGCCAAAACGCGTTTTAAGCATGCGCATGCATCTTTTGGTAGACGCGGACGCAGTTTCTTCAAAACCACACGATATGCATGCAAATGGTGCTTTTGGCAGAACGCGCGCGTGGATTTCTACCAAACGACGTGAAAAGCATGCTGATGCTGCTCTTTTTAACACCGCACATGGATTTGCGCCAAAACGCGTTTTAAGCATGCGCATGCATCTTTTGGTAGACGCGGACGCAGTTTTCTGCAAAACCACACGATAGGCATGCAAATGGTGCTTTTGGCAGAACGCGCGCGTGGATTTCTACCAAACGACGTGAAAAGCATGCCGATGCTGCTCTTTTTAGCACCCGCACATGGATTTGTGCCAAAACGCGTTTTAAGCATGCGCATGCATCTTTTGGTAGACGCGGACGCAGTTTTCTGCAAAACCACACGATATGCATGCAAATGGTGCTTTTGGCAGAACGCGCACGTGGATTTCTACCAAACGACGTGAAAAGCATGCCGATGCTGCTCTTTTTAACATCCGCACATGGATTTGTGCCAAAGCGCGTTTTAAGCATGCGCATGCATCTTTTGGTAGACGCGGACGCAGTTTTCTGCAAAACCACACGATAGGCATGCAAATGGTGCTTTTGGCAGAACGCGCGCGTGGATTTCTACCAAACGACGTGAAAAGCATGCCGATGCTGCTCTTTTTAGCATCCGCACATGGATTTGTGCCAAAACGCGTTTTAAGCATGCGCATGCATCTTTTGGTAGACGCGGACGCAGTTTTCTGCAAAACCACACAATAGGCATGCAAATGGTGCTTTTGGCAGAACGCGCGTGTGGATTTCTACCAAACGACGTGAAAAGCATGCCGATGCTGCTCTTTTTAGCACCCGCACATGGATTTGTGCCAAAACGCGTTTTAAGCATGCGCATGCATCTTTTGGTAGACGCGGACGCAGTTTTCTGCAAAACCACACGATATGCATGCAAATGGTGCTTTTGGCAGAACGCGCGCGTGGATTTCTACCAAACGACGTGAAAAGCATGCCGATGCTGCTCTTTTTAACATCCGCACATGGATTTGTGCCAAAACGCGTTTTTAGCATGCGCATGCATCTTTTGGTAGACGCGGACGCAGTTTTCTGCAAAACCACACGATATGCATGCAAATCGTGCTTTTGGCAGAACGCGCGCGTGGATTTCTACCAAACGACGTGAAAAGCATGCCGATGCTGCTCTTTTTAGCACCCGCACATGGATTTGTGCCAAAACGCGTTTTAAGCATGCGCATGCATCTTTTGGTAGACGCGGACGCAGTTTTCTGCAAAACCACACGATAGGCATGCAAATGGTGCTTTTGGCAGAACGCGCGCGTGGATTTATACCAAATGACGTGAAAAGCATGCCGATGCTGCTCTTTTTAGCACCCGCACATGGATTTGTGCCAAAACGCGTTTTAAGCATGCGCATGCATCTTTTGGTAGACGCGGACGCAGTTTTCTGCAAAACCACACGATATGCATGCAAATGGTGCTTTTGGCAGAACGCGCGCGTGGATTTCTGCCAAACGTATTGAAAAGCATGCCGATGCTGCTCTTTTTAGCACCCGCACATGGATTTGTGCCAAAGCGCGTTTTAAGCATGCGCATGCATCTTTTGGTAGACGCGGACGCAGTTTTCTGCAAAACCGCACGATAGGCATGCAAATGGTGCTTTTGGCAGAACGCGCGCGTAGATTTCTACCAAACGACGTGAAAAGCATGCCGATGCTGCTCTTTTTAGCACCCGCACATGGATTTGTGCCAAAACGCGTTTTTAGCATGCGCATGCATCTTTTGGTAGACGCGGACGCAGTTTTCTGCAAAACCACACGATAGGCATGCAAATGGTGCTTTTGGCAGAACGCGCGCGTGGATTTCTACCAAACGACGTGAAAAGCATGCCGATGCTGCTCTTTTTAACATCCGCACATGGATTTGTGCCAAAGCGCGTTTTAAGCATGCGCATGCATCTTTTGGTAGACGCGGACGCAGTTTTCTGCAAAACCACACAATAGGCATGCAAATGGTGCTTTTGGCAGAACGCGCTCGTGGATTTCTACCAAACGACGTGAAAAGCATGCCGATGCTGCTATTTTTAGCACCCGCACATGGATTTGTGCCAAAACGCGTTTTTAGCATGCGCATGCATCTTTTGGTAGACGCGGACGCAGTTTTCTGCAAAACCACACGATAGGCATGCAAATGGTGCTTTTGGCAGAACGCGCGCGTGGATTTCTACCAAACAACGTGAAAAGCATGATGATGCTGCTCTTTTTAACACCCGCACATGATTTGTGCCAAAACGCGTTTTTAGCATGCGCATGCATCTTTTGGTAGACGCGGACGCAGTTTTCTGCAAAACCACACGATAGGCATGCAAATGGTGCTTTTGGCAGAACGCGCGCGTGGATTTCTACCAAACGACGTGAAAAGCATGCCGATGCTGCTCTTTTTAGCATCCGCACATGGATTTGTGCCAAAACGCGTTTTAAGCATGCGCATGCATCTTTTGGTAGACGCGGACGCAGTTTTCTGCAAAACCACACAATAGGCATGCAAATGGTGCTTTTGGCAGAACGCGCGTGTGGATTTCTACCAAACGACGTGAAAAGCATGCCGATGCTGCTCTTTTTAGCACCCGCACATGGATTTGTGCCAAAACGCGTTTTAAGCATGCGCATGCATCTTTTGGTAGACGCGGACGCAGTTTTCTGCAAAACCACACGATATGCATGCAAATGGTGCTTTTGGCAGAACGCGCGCGTGGATTTCTACCAAACGACGTGAAAAGCATGCCGATGCTGCTCTTTTTAACATCCGCACATGGATTTGTGCCAAAACGCGTTTTTAGCATGCGCATGCATCTTTTGGTAGACGCGGACGCAGTTTTCTGCAAAACCACACGATATGCATGCAAATCGTGCTTTTGGCAGAACGCGCGCGTGGATTTCTACGAAACGACGTGAAAAGCATGCCGATGCTGCTCTTTTTAGCACCCGCACATGGATTTGTGCCAAAGCGCGTTTTAAGCATGCGCATGCATCTTTTGGTAGACGCGGACGCAGTTTTCTGCAAAACCACACAATAGGCATGCAAATGGTGCTTTTGGCAGAAGGCGCTCGTGGATTTCTACCAAACGACGTTAAAAGCATGCCGATGCTGCTCTTTTTAGCACCCGCACATGGATTTGTGCCAAAACGCGTTTTTAGCATGCGCATGCATCTTTTGGTAGACGCGGACGCAGTTTTCTGCAAAACCACACGATATGCATGCAAATGGTGCTTTTGGCAGAACGCGCGCGTGGATTTCTGCCAAACGTATTGAAAAGCATGCCGATGCTGCTCTTTTTAGCACCCGCACATGGATTTGTGCCAAAGCGCGTTTTAAGCATGCGCATGCATCTTTTGGTAGACGCGGACGCAGTTTTCTGCAAAACCGCACGATAGGCATGCAAATGGTGCTTTTGGCAGAACGCGCGCGTGGATTTCTACCAAACGACGTGAAAAGCATGCCGATGCTGCTCTTTTTAGCATCCGCACATGGATTTGTGCCAAAACGCGTTTTAAGCATGCGCATGCATCTTTTGGTAGACGCGGACGCAGTTTTCTGCAAAACCACACAATAGGCATGCAAATGGTGCTTTTGGCAGAACGCGCGTGTGGATTTCTACCAAACGACGTGAAAAGCATGCCGATGCTGCTCTTTTTAGCACCCGCACATGGATTTGTGCCAAAACGCGTTTTAAGCATGCGCATGCATCTTTTGGTAGACGCGGACGCAGTTTTCTGCAAAACCACACGATATGCATGCAAATGGTGCTTTTGGCAGAACGCGCGCGTGGATTTCTACCAAACGACGTGAAAAGCATGCCGATGCTGCTCTTTTTAACATCCGCACATGGATTTGTGCCAAAACGCGTTTTTAGCATGCGCATGCATCTTTTGGTAGACGCGGACGCAGTTTTCTGCAAAACCACACGATATGCATGCAAATCGTGCTTTTGGCAGAACGCGCGCGTGGATTTCTACCAAACGACGTGAAAAGCATGCCGATGCTGCTCTTTTTAGCACCCGCACATGGATTTGTGCCAAAACGCGTTTTAAGCATGCGCATGCATCTTTTGGTAGACGCGGACGCAGTTTTCTGCAAAACCACACGATAGGCATGCAAATGGTGCTTTTGGCAGAACGCGCGCGTGGATTTATACCAAATGACGTGAAAAGCATGCCGATGCTGCTCTTTTTAGCACCCGCACATGGATTTGTGCCAAAACGCGTTTTAAGCATGCGCATGCATCTTTTGGTAGACGCGGACGCAGTTTTCTGCAAAACCACACGATATGCATGCAAATGGTGCTTTTGGCAGAACGCGCGCGTGGATTTCTGCCAAACGTATTGAAAAGCATGCCGATGCTGCTCTTTTTAGCACCCGCACATGGATTTGTGCCAAAGCGCGTTTTAAGCATGCGCATGCATCTTTTGGTAGACGCGGACGCAGTTTTCTGCAAAACCGCACGATAGGCATGCAAATGGTGCTTTTGGCAGAACGCGCGCGTGGATTTCTACCAAACGACGTGAAAAGCATGCCGATGCTGCTCTTTTTAGCACCCGCACATGGATTTGTGCCAAAACGCGTTTTTAGCATGCGCATGCATCTTTTGGTAGACGCGGACGCAGTTTTCTGCAAAACCACACGATAGGCATGCAAATGGTGCTTTTGGCAGAACGCGCGCGTGGATTTCTACCAAACAACGTGAAAAGCATGCCGATGCTGCTCTTTTTAGCGCCCGCACATGTATTTGTGCCAAAACGCGTTTTTAGCATGCGCATGCATCTTTTGGTAGACGCGGACGCAGTTTTCTGCAAAACCACACGATAGGCATGCAAATGGTGCTTTTGGCAGAACGCGCGCGTGGATTTCTACCAAACGACGTGAAAAGCATGCCGATGCTGCTCTTTTTAGCACCCGCACATGGATTTGTGCCAAAACGCGTTTTAAGCATGCGCATGCATCTTTTGGTAGACGCGGACGCAGTTTTCTGCAAAACCACACGATATGCATGCAAATGGTGCTTTTGGCAGAACGCGCGCGTGGATTTCTACCAAACGACGTGAAAAGCATGCCGATGCTGCTCTTTTTAACATCCGCACATGGATTTGTGCCAAAGCGCGTTTTAAGCATGCGCATGCATCTTTTGGTAGACGCGGACGCAGTTTTCTGCAAAACCACACGATAGGCATGCAAATGGTGCTTTTGGCAGAACGCGCGCGTGGATTTCTACCAAACGACGTGAAAAGCATGCCGATGCTGCTCTTTTTAGCACCCGCACATGGATTTGTGCCAAAACGCGTTTTTAGCATGCGCATGCATCTTTTGGTAGACGCGGACACAGTTTTCTGCAAAACCACACGATATGCATGCAAATGGTGCTTTTGGCAGAACGCGCGCATGGATTTCTACCAAACGACGTGAAAAGCATGCCGATGCTGCTCTTTTTAGCATCCGCACATGGATTTGTGCCAAAGCGCGTTTTAAGCATGCGCATGCATCTTTTGGTAGACGCGGACGCAGTTTTCTGCAAAACCACACGATAAGCATGCAAATGGTGCTTTTGGCAGAACGCGCGCGTGGATTTCTACCAAACAACGTGAAAAGCATGCCGATGCTGCTCTTTTTAACATCCGCACATGAATTTGTGCCAAAGCGCGTTTTAAGCATGCGCATGCATCTTTTGGTAGACGCGGACGCAGTTTTCTGCAAAACCACACGATAGGCATGCAAATGGTGCTTTTGGCAGAACGCGCGCGTGGATTTCTACCAAACGACGTGAAAAGCATGCCGATGCTGCTCTTTTTAGCACCCGCACATGGATTTGTGCCAAAACGCGTTTTTAGCATGCGCATGCATCTTTTGGTAGACGCGGACGCAGTTTTCTGCAAAACCACACGATATGCATGCAAATGGTGCTTTTGGCAGAACGCGCGCATGGATTTCTACCAAACGACGTGAAAAGCATGCCGATGCTGCTCTTTTTAGCATCCGCACATGGATTTGTGCCAAAGCGCGTTTTAAGCATGCGCATGCATCTTTTGGTAGACGCGGACGCAGTTTTCTGCAAAACCACACGATAGGCATGCAAATGGTGCTTTTGGCAGAACGCGCGCGTGGATTTCTACCAAACAACGTGAAAAGCATGCCGATGCTGCTCTTTTTAACATCCGCACATGGATTTGTGCCAAAGCGCGTTTTAAGCATGCGCATGCATCTTTTGGTAGACGCGGACGCAGTTTTCTGCAAAACCACACGATATGCATGCAAATGGTGCTTTTGGCAGAACGCGCGCGTGGATTTCTACCAAACGACGTGAAAATCATGCCGATGCTGCTCTTTTTAACATCCGCACATGGATTTGTGCCAAAACGCGTTTTTAGCATGCGCATGCATCTTTTGGTAGACGCGGACGCAGTTTTCTGCAAAACCACACGATATGCATGCAAATGGTGCTTTTGGCAGAACGCGCGCGTGGATTTCTACCAAACGACGTGAAAAGCATGCCGATGCTGCTCTTTTTAGCACCCGCACATGGATTTGTGCCAAAACGCGTTTTAAGCATGCGCATGCATCTTTTGGTAGACGCGGACGCAGTTTTCTGCAAAACCACACGATAGGCATGCAAATGGTGCTTTTGGCAGAACGCGCGCGTGGATTTCTACCAAACGACGTGAAAAGCATGCCGATGCTGCTCTTTTTAGCAACCGCACATGGATTTGTGCCAAAACGCGTTTTAAGCATGCGCATGCATCTTTTGGTAGACGCGGACGCAGTTTTCTGCAAAACCACACGATATGCATGCAAATGGTGCTTTGGCAGAACGCGCGCGTGGATTTCTACCAAACGACGTGAAAAGCATGCCGATGCTGCTCTTTTTAGCATCCGCATATGGATTTGTGCCAAAGCGCGTTTTAAGCATGCGCATGCATCTTTTGGTAGACGCGGACGCAGTTTTCTGCAAAACCACACGATATGCATGCAAATCGTGCTTTTGGCAGAACGCGCGCGTGGATTTCTACCAAACAACGTGAAAAGCATGCCGATGCTGCTCTTTTTAACATCCGCACATGGATTTGTGCCAAAACGCGTTTTATGCATGCGCATGCATCTTTTGGTAGACGCGGACGCAGTTTTCTGCAAAAACACACGATATGCATGCAAATGGTGCTTTTGGCAGAACGCGCGCGTGGATTTCTACCAAACGACGTGAAAAGCATCCCGATGCTGCTCTTTTTAAGATCCGCACATGGATTTGTGCCAAAGCGCGTTTTAAGCATGCGCATGCATCTTTTGGTAGACGCGGACGCAGTTTTCTGCAAAACCACACGATAGGCATGCAAATGGTGCTTTTGGCAGAACGCGCGCGTGGATTTCTACCAAACGACGTGAAAAGCATGCCGATGCTGCTCTTTTTAGCACCCGCACATGGATTTGTGCCAAAACGCGTTTTAAGCATGCGCATGCATCTTTTGGTAGACGCGGACGCAGTTTTCTGCAAAACCACACGATATGCATGCAAATGGTGCTTTTGGCAGAACGCGCGCGTGGATTTCTACCAAACGACGTGAAAAGCATGCCGATGCTGCTCTTTTTAACATCCGCACATGGATTTGTGCCAAAACGCGTTTTTAGCATGCGCATGCATCTTTTGGTAGACGCGGACGCAGTTTTCTGCAAAACCACACGGTATGCATGCAAATCGTGCTTTTGGCAGAACGCGCGCGTGGATTTCTACCAAACGACGTGAAAAGCATGCCGATGCTGCTCTTTTTAGCACCCGCACATGTATTTTGTGCCAAAACGCGTTTTAAGCATGCGCCTGCATCTTTTGGTAGACGCGGACGCAGTTTTCTGCAAAACCACACGATAGGCATGCAAATGGTGCTTTTGGCAGAACGCGCGCGTGGATTTCTACCAAACGACGTGAAAAGCATGCCGATGCTGCTCTTTTTAGCACCCGCACATGGATTTGTGCCAAAACGCGTTTTAAGCATGCGCATGCATCTTTTGGTAGACGCGGACGCAGTTTTCTGCAAAACCACACGATATGCATGCAAATGGTGCTTTTGGCAGAACGCGCGCGTGGATTTCTACCAAACGACGTGAAAAGCATGCCGATGCTGCTCTTTTTAGCATCCGCACATGGATTTGTGCCAAAGCGCGTTTTAAGCATGCGCATGCATCTTTTGGTAGACGCGGACGCAGTTTTCTGCAAAACCACACGATATGCATGCAAATCGTGCTTTTGGCAGAACGCGCGCGTGGATTTCTACCAAACAACGTGAAAAGCATGCCGATGCTGCTCTTTTTAACATCCGCACATGGATTTGTGCCAAAGCGCGTTTTAAGCATGCGCATGCATCTTTTGGTAGACGCGGACGCAGTTTTCTGCAAAACCACACGATATGCATGCAAATCGTGCTTTTGGCAGAACGCGCGCGTGGATTTCTACCAAACGACGTGAAAAGCATGCCGATGCTGCTCTTTTTAGCATCCGCACATGGATTTGTGCCAAAGCGCGTTTTAAGCATGCGCATGCATCTTTTGGTAGACGCGGACGCAGTTTTCTGCAAAACCACAGGATAGGCATGCAAATGGTGCTTTTGCAGAACGCGCGCGTGGATTTCTACCAAACAACGTGAAAAGCATGCCGATGCTGCTCTTTTTAGCACCCGCACATGGATTTGTGCCAAAACGCGTTTTTAGCATGCGCATGCATCTTTTGGTAGACGCGGACGCAGTTTTCTGCAAAACCACACGATAGGCATGCAAATGGTGCATTTGGCAGAACGCGCGCGTGGATTTCTACCAAACAACGTGAAAAGCATGCCGATGCTGCTCTTTTTAACATCCGCACATGGATTTGTGCCAAAGCGCGTTTTAAGCATGCGCATGCATCTTTTGGTAGACGCGGACGCAGTTTTCTGCAAAACCACACGATAGGCATGCAAATGGTGCTTTTGGCAGAACGCGCGCGTGGATTTCTACCAAACGACGTGAAAAGCATGCCGATGCTGTTCTTTTTAGCACCCGCACATGGATTTGTGCCAAAGCGCGTTTTAAACATGCGCATGCATCTTTTGGTAGACGCGGACGCAGTTTTCTGCAAAACCACACGATAGGCATGCAAATGGTGCTTTTGGCAGAACGCGCGCGTGGATTTCTACCAAACGACGTGAAAAGCATGCCGATGCTGCTCTTTTTAGCACCCGCACATGGATTTGTGCCAAAACGCGTTTTTAGCATGCGCATGCATCTTTTGGTAGACGCGGACGCAGTTTTCTGCAAAACCACACGATATGCATGCAAATGGTGCTTTTGGCAGAACGCGCGCGTGGATTTCTACCAAACGACGTGAAAAGCATGCCGATGCTGCTCTTTTTAACATCCGCACATGGATTTGTGCCAAAACGCGTTTTTAGCATGCGCATGCATCTTTTGGTAGACGCGGACGCAGTTTTCTGCAAAACCACACGATATGCATGCAAATGGTGCTTTTGGCAGAACGCGCGCGTGGATTTCTACCAAACGACGTGAAAAGCATGCCGATGCTGCTCTTTTTAGCACCCGCACATGGATTTGTGCCAAAACGCGTTTTATGCATGCGCATGCATCTTTTGGTAGACGCGGACGCAGTTTTCTGCAAAACCACACGATATGCATGCAAATGGTGCTTTTGGCAGAACGCGCGCGTGGATTTCTACCAAACGACGTGAAAAGCATGCCGATGCTGCTCTTTTTAACATCCGCACATGGATTTGTGCCAAAACGCGTTTTTAGCATGAGCATGCATCTTTTGGTAGACGCGGACGCAGTTTTCTGCAAAACCACACGATAGGCATGCAAATGGTGCTTTTGGCAGAACGCGCGCGTGGATTTCTACCAAACGACGTGAAAAGCATGCCGATGCTGCTCTTTTTAGCATCCGCACATGGATTTGTGCCAAAGCGCGTTTTGAGCATGCGCATGCATCTTTTGGTAGACGCGGACGCAGTTTTCTGCAAAACCACACGATAGGCATGCAAATGGTGCTTTTGGCAGAACGCGCGCGTGGATTTCTACCAAACGACGTGAAAAGCATGCCGATGCTGCTCTTTTTAGCACCCGCACATGGATTTGTGCCAAAACGCGTTTTAAGCATGCGCATGCATCTTTTGGTAGACGCGGACGCAGTTTTCTGCAAAACCACACGATATGCATGCAAATGGTGCTTTTGGCAGAACGCGCGCGTGGATTTCTACCAAACGAAGTGAAAAGCATGCCGATGCTGCTCTTTTTAACATCCGCACATGGATTTGTGCCAAAGCGCGTTTTAAGCATGCGCATGCATCTTTTGGCAGACGCGGACGCAGTTTTCTGCAAAACCACACAATAGGCATGCAAATGGTGCTTTTGGCAGAACGCGCGTGTGGATTTCTACCAAACGACGTGAAAAGCATGCCGATGCTGCTCTTTTTAGCACCCGCACATGGATTTGTGCCAAAACGCGTTTTAAGCATGCGCATGCATCTTTTGGTAGACGCGGACGCAGTTTTCTGCAAAACCACACGATATGCATGCAAATGGTGCTTTTGGCAGAACGCGCGCGTGGATTTCTACCAAACGACGTGAAAAGCATGCCGATGCTGCTCTTTTTAACATCCGCACATGGATTTGTGCCAAAACTCGTTTTTAGCATGCGCATGCATCTTTTGGTAGACGCGGACGCAGTTTTCTGCAAAACCACACGATATGCATGCAAATCGTGCTTTTGGCAGAACGCGCGCGTGGATTTCTACCAAACGACGTGAAAAGCATGCCGATGCTGCTCTTTTTAGCACCCGCACATGGATTTGTGCCAAAACGCGTTTTAAGCATGCGCATGCATCTTTTGGTAGACGCGGACGCAGTTTTCTGCAAAACCACACGATAGGCATGCAAATGGTGCTTTTGGCAGAACGCGCGCGTGGATTTCTACCAAACAACGTGAAAAGCATGCCGATGCTGCTCTTTTTAACATCCGCACATGAATTTGTGCCAAAGCGCGTTTTAAGCATGCGCATGCATCTTTTGGTAGACGCGGACGCAGTTTTCTGCAAAACCACACGATATGCATGCAAATGGTGCTTTTGGCAGAACGCGCGCGTGGATTTCTACCAAACGACGTGAAAAGCATGCCGATGCTGCTCTTTTTAACATCCGCACATGGATTTGTGCCAAAGCGCGTTTTAAGCATGCGCATGCATCTTTTGGTAGACGCGGACGCAGTTTTCTGCAAAACCACACAATAGGCATGCAAATGGTGCTTTTGGCAGAACGCGAGTGTGGATTTCTACCAAACGACGTGAAAAGCATGCCGATGCTGCTCTTTTTAGCACCCGCACATGGATTTGTGCCAAAACGCGTTTTTAGCATGCGCATGCATCTTTTGGTAGACGCGGACGCAGTTTTCTGCAAAACCACAAGATAGGCATGCAAATGGTGCTTTTGGCAGAACGCGCGCGTGGATTTCTACCAAACAACGTGAAAAGCATGCCGATGCTGCTCTTTTTAACACATGGATTTGTGCCAAAACGCGTTTTAAGCATGCGCATGCATCTTTTGGTAGACGCGGACGCAGTTTTCTGCAAAACCACACGATAGGCATGCAAATGGTGCTTTTGGCAGAACGCGCGCGTGGATTTCTACCAAACGACGTGAAAAGCATGCCGATGCTGCTCTTTTTAGCACCCGCACATGGATTTGTGCCAAAACGCGTTTTAGGCATGCGCATGCATCTTTTGGTAGACGCGGTCGCAGTTTTCTGCAAAACCACACGATATGCATGCAAATGGTGCTTTTGGCAGAACGCGCGCGTGGATTTCTACCAAACGACGTGAAAAGCATGCCGATGCTGCTCTTTTTAGCACCCGCACATGGATTTGTGCCAAAACGCGTTTTAAGCATGCGCATGCATGTTTTGGTAGACGCGGACGCAGTTTTCTGCAAAACGACACGATATGCATGCAAATGGTGCTTTTGGCAGAACGCGCGCGTGGATTTCTACCAAACGACGTGAAAAGCATGCCGATGCTGCTCTTTTTAGCACCCGCACATGGATTTGTGCCAAAACGCGTTTTAAGCATGCGCATGCATCTTTTGGTAGACGCGGACGCAGTTTTCTGCAAAACCACACGATATGCATGCAAATGGTGCTTTTGGCAGAACGCGCGCGTGGATTTCTACCAAACGACGTGAAAAGCATGCCGATGCTGCTCTTTTTAGCACCCGCACATGGATTTGTGCCAAAACGCGTTTTAAGCATGCGCATGCATCTTTTGGTAGACGCGGACGCAGTTTTCTGCAAAACCACACGATATGCATGCAAATGGTGCTTTTGGCAGAACGCGCGCGTGGATTTCTACCAAACGACGTGAAAAGCATGCCGATGCTGCTCTTTTTAACATCCGCACATGGATTTGTGCCAAAACGCGTTTTAAGCATGCGCATGCATCTTTTGGTAGACGCGGACGCAGTTTTCTTCAAAACCACACGATATGCATGCAAATGGTGCTTTTGGCAGAACGCGCGCGTGGATTTCTACCAAACGACGTGAAAAGCATGCTGATGCTGCTCTTTTTAACATCCGCACATGGATTTGCGCCAAAACGCGTTTTAAGCATGCGCATGCATCTTTTGGTAGACGCGGACGCAGTTTTCTGCAAAACCACACGATAGGCATGCAAATGGTGCTTTTGGCAGAACGCGCGCGTGGATTTCTACCAAACGACGTGAAAAGCATGCCGATGCTGCTCTTTTTAGCACCCGCACATGGATTTGTGCCAAAACGCGTTTTTAGCATGCACATGCATCTTTTGGTAGACGCGGACGCAGTTTTCTGCAAAACCACACGATATGCATGCAAATGGTGCTTTTGGCAGAACGCGCGCGTGGATTTCTACCAAACGACGTGAAAAGCATGCCGATGCTGCTCTTTTTAGCACCCGCACATGGATTTGTGCCAAAACGCGTTTTTAGCATGCACATGCATCTTTTGGTAGACGCGGACGCAGTTTTCTGCAAAACCACACGATATGCATGCAAATGGTGCTTTTGGCAGAACGCGCGCGTGGATTTCTACCAAACGACGTGAAAAGCATGCCGATGCTGCTCTTTTTAGCACCCGCACATGGATTTGTGCCAAAACGCGTTTTAAGCATGCGCATGCATCTTTTCGTAGACGCGGACGCAGTTTTCTGCAAAACCACACGATATGCATGCAAATGGTGCTTTTGGCAGAACGCGCGCGTGGATTTCTACCAAACGACGTGAAAAGCATGCCGATGCTGCTCTTTTTAGCACCCGCACATGGATTTGTGCGAAAACGCGTTTTAAGCATGCGCATGCATCTTTTGGTAGACGCGGACGCAGTTTTCTGCAAAACCACACGATAGGCATGCAAATGGTGCTTTTGGCAGAACGCGCGCGTGGATTTCTACCAAGCGACGTGAAAAGCATGCCGATGCTGCTCTTTTTAGCACCCGCACATGGATTTGTGCCAAAACGCGTTTTAAGCATGCGCATGCATCTTTTGGTAGACGCGGACGCAGTTTTCTGCAAAACCACACGATAGGCATGCAAATGGTGCTTTTGGCAGAACGCGCGCGTGGATTTCTACCAAACGACGTGAAAAGCATGCCGATGCTGCTCTTTTTAGCACCCGCACATGGGTTTGTGCCAAAACGCGTTTTTAGCATGCGCATGCATCTTTTGGTAGACGCGGACGCAGTTTTCTGCAAAACCACACGATATGCATGCAAATGGTGCTTTTGGCAGAACGCGCGCGTGGATTTCTACCAAACGACGTGAAAAGCATGCCGATGCTGCTCTTTTTAACATCCGCACATGGATTTGTGCCAAAACGCGTTTTAAGCATGCGCATGCATCTTTTGGTAGACGCGGACGAAGTTTTCTGCAAAACCACACGATATGCATGCAAATGGTGCTTTTGGCAGAACGCGCGCGTGGATTTCTACCAAACGACGTGAAAAGCATGCCCATGCTGCTCTTTTTAGCACCCGCACATGGATTTGTGCCAAAACGCGTTTTAAGCACGCGCATGCATCTTTTGGTAGACGCGGACGCAGTTTTCTGCAAAACCACACGATAGGCATGCAAATGGTGCTTTTGGCAGAACGCGCGCGTGGATTTCTACCAAACGACGTGAAAAGCATGCCGATGCTGCTCTTTTTAGCACCCGCACATGGATTTGTGCCAAAACGCGTTTTAGGCATGCGCATGCATCTTTTGGTAGACGCGGTCGCAGTTTTCTGCAAAACCACACGATATGCATGCAAATGGTGCTTTTGGCAGAACGCGCGCGTGGATTTCTACCAAACGACGTGAAAAGCATGCCGATGCTGCTCTTTTTAGCACCCGCACATGGATTTGTGCCAAAACGCGTTTTAAGCATGCGCATGCATGTTTTGGTAGACGCGGACGCAGTTTTCTGCAAAACCACACGATATGCATGCAAATGGTGCTTTTGGCAGAACGCGCGCGTGGATTTCTACCAAACGACGTGAAAAGCATGCCGATGCTGCTCTTTTTAGCACCCGCACATGGATTTGTGCCAAAACGCGTTTTAAGCATGCGCATGCATCTTTTGGTAGACGCGGACGCAGTTTTCTGCAAAACCACACGATATGCATGCAAATGGTGCTTTTGGCAGAACGCGCGCGTGGATTTCTACCAAACGACGTGAAAAGCATGCCGATGCTGCTCTTTTTAGCACCCGCACATGGATTTGTGCCAAAACGCGTTTTAAGCATGCGCATGCATCTTTTGGTAGACGCGGACGCAGTTTTCTGCAAAACCACACGATATGCATGCAAATGGTGCTTTTGGCAGAACGCGCGCGTGGATTTCTACCAAACGACGTGAAAAGCATGCCGATGCTGCTCTTTTTAACATCCGCACATGGATTTGTGCCAAAACGCGTTTTAAGCATGCGCATGCATCTTTTGGTAGACGCGGACGCAGTTTTCTTCAAAACCACACGATATGCATGCAAATGGTGCTTTTGGCAGAACGCGCGCGTGGATTTCTACCAAACGACGTGAAAAGCATGCTGATGCTGCTCTTTTTAACATCCGCACATGGATTTGCGCCAAAACGCGTTTTAAGCATGCGCATGCATCTTTTGGTAGACGCGGACGCAGTTTTCTGCAAAACCACACGATAGGCATGCAAATGGTGCTTTTGGCAGAACGCGCGAGTGGATTTCTACCAAACGACGTGAAAAGCATGCCGATGCTGCTCTTTTTAGCACCCGCACATGGATTTGTGCCAAAACGCGTTTTAAGCATGCGCATGCATCTTTTGGTAGACGCGGACGCAGTTTTCTGCAAAACCACACGATATGCATGCAAATGGTGCTTTTGGCAGAACGCGCGCGTGGATTTCTACCAAACGACGTGAAAAGCATGCCGATGCTGCTCTTTTTAACATCCGCACATGGATTTGTGCCAAAACGCGTTTTAAGCATGCGCATGCATCTTTTGGTAGACGCGGACGCAGTTTTCTGCAAAACCACACGATAGGCATGCAAATGGTGCTTTTGGCAGAACGCGCGCGTGGATTTCTACCAAACGACGTGGAAAGCTTGCCGATGCTGCTCTTTTTAGCACCCGCACATGGATTTGTGCCAAAACGCGTTTTAAGCATGCGCATGCATCTTTTGGTAGACGCGGACGCAGTTTTCTGCAAAACCACACGATATGCATGCAAATGGTGCTTTTGGCAGAACGCGCGCGTGGATTTCTACCAAACGACGTGAAAAGCATGCCGATGCTGCTCTTTTTAGCACCCGCACATGGATTTGTGCCAAAACGCGTTTTAAGCATGCGCATGCATCTTTTGGTAGACGCGGACGCAGTTTTCTGCAAAACCACACGATATGCATGCAAATGGTGCTTTTGGCAGAACGCGCGCGTGGATTTCTAGCAAACGACGTGAAAAGCATGCTGATGCTGCTCTTTTTAGCACCCGCACATGGATTTGTGCCAAAACGCGTTTTAAGCATGCGCATGCATCTTTTGGTAGACGCGGACGCAGTTTTCTGCAAAACCACACGATATGCATGCAAATGGTGCTTTTGGCAGAACGCGCGCGTGGATTTCTACCAAACGACGTGAAAAGCATGCCGATGCTGCTCTTTTTAGCACCCGCACATGGATTTGTGCCAAAACGCGTTTTAAGCATGCGCATGCATCTTTTGGTAGACGCGGACGCAGTTTTCTGCAAAACCACACGATATGCATGCAAATGGTGCTTTTGGCAGAACGCGCGCGTGGATTTCTACCAAACGACGTGAAAAGCATGCCGATGCTGCTCTTTTTAGCACCCGCACATGGATTTGTGCCAAAACGCGTTTTACGCATGCGCATGCATCTTTTGGTAGACGCGGACGCAGTTTTCTGCAAAACCACACGATATGCATGCAAATGGTGCTTTTGGCAGAACGCGCGCGTGGATTTCTAGCAAACGACGTGAAAAACACGCCGATGCTGCTCTTTTTAGCACCCGCACATGGATTTGTGCCAAAAAGCGTTTTTAGCATGTACATGCATCTTTTGGTAGACGCGGACGCAGTTTTCTGCAAAACCACACGATATGCATGCAAATGGTATTTTTGGCAGAACGCGCGCGTGGATTTCTACCAAACGACGTGAAAAGCATGCCGATGCTGCTCTTTTTAACATCCGCACATGGATTTGTGCCAAAACGCGTTTTAAGCATGCGCATGCATCTTTTGGTAGACGCGGACGCAGTTTTCTTCAAAACCACACGATATGCATGCAAATGGTGCTTTTGGCAGAACGCGCGCGTGGATTTCTACCAAACGACGTGAAAAGCATGCTGATGCTGCTCTTTTTAACATCCGCACATGGATTTGCGCCAAAACGCGTTTTAAGCATGCCCATGCATCTTTTGGTAGACGCGGACGCAGTTTTCTGCAAAACCACACGATAGGCATGCAAATGGTGCTTTTGGCAGAACGCGCGAGTGGATTTCTACCAAACGACGTGAAAAGCATGCCGATGCTGCTCTTTTTAGCACCCGCACATGGATTTGTGCCAAAACGCGTTTTAAGCATGCGCATGCATCTTTTGGTAGACGCGGACGCAGTTTTCTGCAAAACCACACGATATGCATGCAAATGGTGCTTTTGGCAGAACGCGCGCGTGGATTTCTACCAAACGACGTGAAAAGCATGCCGATGCTGCTCTTTTTAGCACCCGCACATGGATTTGTGCCAAAACGCGTTTTAAGCATGCGCATGCATCTTTTGGTAGACGCGGACGCAGTTTTCTGCAAAACCACACGATATGCATGCAAATGGTGCTTTTGGCAGAACGCGCGCGTGGATTTCTACCAAACGACGTGAAAAGCATGCCGATGCTGCTCTTTTTAGCACCCGCACATGTATTTGTGCCAAAACGCGTTTTTAGCATGCGCATGCATCTTTTGGTAGACGCGGACGCAGTTTTCTTCAAAACCACACGATATGCATGCAAATGGTGCTTTTGGCAGAACGCGTGCGTGGATTTCTACCAAACGACGTGAAAAGCATGCCGATGCTGCTCTTTTTAACATCCGCACATGGATTTGTGCCAAAACGCGTTTTAAGCATGCGCATGCATCTTTTGGTAGACGCGGACGCAGTTTTCTGCAAAACCACACGATATGCATGCAAATGGTGCTTTTGGCAGAACGCGCGCGTGGATTTCTACCAAACGACGTGAAAAGCATGCCGATGCTGCTCTTTTTAGCACCCGCACATGGATTTGTGCCTAAATGCGTTTTAAGCATGCGCATGCATCTTTTGGTAGACGCGGACGCAGTTTTCTGCAAAACCACACGATATGCATGCAAATGGTGCTTTTGGCAGAACGCGCGCGTGGATTTCTACCAAACGACGTGAAAAGCATGCCGATGCTGCTCTTTTTAGCACCCGCACATGGATTTGTGCCAAAACGCGTTTTTAGCATGCGCATGCATCTTTTGGTAGACGCGGACGCAGTTTTCTGCAAAACCACACGATATGCATGCAAATGGTGCTTTTGGCAGAACGCGCGCGTGGATTTCTACCAAACGACGTGAAAAACATGCCGATGCTGCTCTTTTTAGCACCCGCACATGGATTTGTGCCAAAAAGCGTTTTTAGCATGCACATGCATCTTTTGGTAGACGCGGACGCAGTTTTCTGCAAAACCACACGATATGCATGCAAATGGTGCTTTTGGCAGAACGCGCGCGTGGATTTCTACCAAACGACGTGAAAAGCATGCCGATGCTGCTCTTTTTAACATCCGCACATGGATTTGTGCCAAAACGCGTTTTAAGCATGCGCATGCATCTTTTGGTAGACGCGGACGCAGTTTTCTTCAAAACCACACGATATGCATGCAAATGGTGCTTTTGGCAGAACGCGCGCGTGGATTTCTACCAAACGACGTGAAAAGCATGCCGATGCTGCTCTTTTTAGCACCCGCACATGGATTTGTGCCAAAACGCGTTTTAAGCATGTGCATGCATCTTTTGGTAGACGCGGACGCAGTTTTCTGCAAAACCACACGATAGGCATGCAAATGGTGCTTTTGGCAGAACGCGCGCGTGGATTTCTACCAAACGACGTGAAAAGCATGCCGATGCTGCTCTTTTTAGCACCCGCACATGGATTTGTGCCAAAACGCGTTTTAGGCATGCGCATGCATCTTTTGGTAGACGCGGTCGCAGTTTTCTGCAAAACCACACGATATGCATGCAAATGGTGCTTTTGGCAGAACGCGCACGTGGATTTCTACCAAACGACGTGAAAAGCATGCCGATGCTGCTCTTTTTAGCACCCGCACATGGATTTGTGCCAAAACGCGTTTTTAGCATGCACATGCATCTTTTGGTAGACGCGGACGCAGTTTTCTGCAAAACCACACGATATGCATGCAAATGGTGCTTTTGGCAGAACGCGCGCGTGGATTTCTACCAAACGACGTGAAAAGCATGCCAATGCTGCTCTTTTTAGCACCCGCACATGGATTTGTGCAAAAACGCGTTTTAAGCATGCGCATGCATCTTTTGGTAGACGCGGACGCAGTTTTCTGCAAAACCACACGATAGGCAGGCAAATGGTGCTTTTGGCAGAACGCGCGCGTGGATTTCTACCAAACGACGTGAAAAGCATGCCGATGCTGCTCTTTTTAGCACCCGCACATGGATTTGTGCCAAAACGCGTTTTAGGCATGCGCATGCATCTTTTGGTAGACGCGGTCGCAGTTTTCTGCAAAACCACACGATATGCATGCAAATGGTGCTTTTGGCAGAACGCGCGCGTGGATTTCTACCAAACGACGTGAAAAGCATGCCGATGCTGCTCTTTTTAGCACCCGCACATGGATTTGTGCCAAAACGCGTTTTAAGCATGCGCATCCATCTTTTGGTAGACGCGGACGCAGTTTTCTGCAAAACCACACGATAGGCATGCAAATGGTGCTTTTGGCAGAACGCGCGCGTGGATTTCTACCAAACGACGTGAAAAGCATGCCGATGCTGCTCTTTTTAGCACCCGCACATGGATTTGTGCCAAAACGCGTTTTAAGCATGCGCATGCATCTTTTGGTAGACGCGGACGCAGTTTTCTGCAAAACCACACGATAGGCATGCAAATGGTGCTTTTGGCAGAACGCGCGCGGTGGATTTCTACCAAACGACGTGAAAAGCATGCCGATGCTGCTCTTTTTAGCACCCGCACATGGATTTGTGCCAAAACGCGTTTTAAGCATGCGCATGCATCTTTTGGTAGACGCGGACGCAGTTTTCTGCAAAACCACACGATATGCATGCAAATGGTGCTTTTGGCAGAACGCGCGCGTGGATTTCTACCAAACGACGTGAAAAGCATGCCGATGCTGCTCTTTTTAACATCCGCACATGGATTTGTGCCAAAGCGCGTTTTAAGCATGCGCATGCATCTTTTGGTAGACGCGGACGCAGTTTTCTGCAAAACCACACGATAGGCATGCAAATGGTGCTTTTGGCAGAACGCGCGCGTGGATTTCTACCAAACGACGTGAAAAGCATGCCGATGCTGCTCTTTTTAGCACCCGCACATGGATTTGTGCCAAAACGCGTTTTTAGCATGCACATGCATCTTTTGGTAGACGCGGACGCAGTTTTCTGCAAAACCACACGATATGCATGCAAATGGTGCTTTTGGCAGAACGCGCGTGTGGATTTCTACCAAACGACGTGAAAAGCATGCCGACGCTGCTCTTTTTAACATCCGCACATGGATTTGTGCCAAAGCGCGTTTTAAGCATGCGCATGCATCTTTTGGTAGACGCGGACGCAGTTTTCTGCAAAACCACACGATATGCATGCAAATGGTGCTTTTGGCAGAACGCGCGTGTGGATTTCTACCAAACGACGTGAAAAGCATGCCGATGCTGCTCTTTTTAGCACCCGCACATGGATTTGTGCCAAAACGCGTTTTAAGCATGCGCATGCATCTTTTGGTAGACGCGGACGCAGTTTTCTGCAAAACCACACGATATGCATGCAAATGGTGCTTTTGGCAGAACGCGCGCGTGGATTTCTACCAAACGACGTGAAAAGCATGCCGATGCTGCTCTTTTTAACATCCGCAGATGGATTTGTGCCAAAGCGCGTTTTAAGCATGCGCATGCATCTTTTGGTAGACGCGGACGCAGTTTTCTGCAAAACCACACGATAGGCATGCAAATGGTGCTTTTGGCAGAACGCGCGTGTGGATTTCTACCAAACGACGTGAAAAGCA
Organism: Dermacentor variabilis; assembly: GCF_050947875.1. Classification (NCBI taxonomy): domain Eukaryota; kingdom Metazoa; phylum Arthropoda; class Arachnida; order Ixodida; family Ixodidae; genus Dermacentor; species Dermacentor variabilis. The sequence continues at coordinate 8,177 of NW_027460748.1, read as the reverse complement.
TGCCGATGCTGCTCTTTTTAGCACCCGCACATGGATTTGTGCCAAAACGCGTTTTAAGCATGCGCATGCATCTTTTGGTAGACGCGGACGCAGTTTTCTGCAAAACCACACGATATGCATGCAAATGGTCCTTTTGGCAGAACGCGCGCGTGGATTTCTACCAAACGACGTGAAAAGCATGCCGATGCTGCTCTTTTTAACATCCGCACATGGATTTGTGCCAAAACGCGTTTTAAGCATGCGCATGCATCTTTTGGTAGACGCGGACGCAGTTTTCTGCAAAACCACACGATATGCATGCAAATGGTGCTTTTGGCAGAACGCGCGTGTGGATTTCTACCAAACGACGTGAAAAGCATGCCGATGCTGCTCTTTTTAACATCCGCACATGGATTTGTGCCAAAGCGCGTTTTAAGCATGCGCATGCATCTTTTGGTAGACGCGGACGCAGTTTTCTGCAAAACCACACGATAGGCATGCAAATGGTGCTTTTGGCAGAACGCGCGTGTGGATTTCTACCAAACGACGTGAAAAGCATGCCGATGCTGCTCTTTTTAGCACCCGCACATGGATTTGTGCCAAAACGCGTTTTAAGCATACGCATGCATCTTTTGGTAGACGCGGACGCAGTTTTCTGCAAAACCACACGATATGCATGCAAATGGTGCTTTTGGCAGAACGCGCGCGTGGATTTCTACCAAACGACGTGAAAAGCATGCCGATGCTGCTCTTTTTAACATCCGCACATGGATTTGTGCCAAAGCGCGTTTTAAGCATGCGCATGCATCTTTTGGTAGACGCGGACGCAGTTTTCTGCAAAACCACACGATAGGCATGCAAATGGTGCTTTTGGCAGAACGCGCTTGTGGATTTCTACCAAACGACGTGAAAAGCATGCCGATGCTGCTCTTTTTAGCACCCGCACATGGATTTGTGCCAAAACGCGTTTTAAGCATGCGCATGCATCTTTTGGTAGACGCGGACGCAGTTTTCTGCAAAACCACACGATATGCATGCAAATGGTGCTTTTGGCAGAACGCGCGCGTGGATTTCTACCAAACGACGTGAAAAGCATGCCGATGCTGCTCTTTTTAACATCCGCACATGGATTTGTGCCAAAGCGCGTTTTAAGCATGCGCATGCATCTTTTGGTAGACGCGGACGCAGTTTTCTGCAAAACCACACGATAGGCATGCAAATGGTGCTTTTGGCAGAACGCGCGCGTGGATTTCTACCAAACGACGTGAAAAGCATGCCGATGCTGCTCTTTTTAGCACCCGCACATGGATTTGTGCCAAAACGCGTTTTTAGCATGCACATGCATCTTTTGGTAGACGCGGACGCAGTTTTCTGCAAAACCACACGATATGCATGCAAATGGTGCTTTTGGCAGAACGCGCGTGTGGATTTCTACCAAACGACGTGAAAAGCATGCCGACGCTGCTCTTTTTAACATCCGCACATGGATTTGTGCCAAAGCGCGTTTTAAGCATGCGCATGCATCTTTTGGTAGACGCGGACGCAGTTTTCTGCAAAACCACACGATATGCATGCAAATGGTGCTTTTGGCAGAACGCGCGTGTGGATTTCTACCAAACGACGTGAAAAGCATGCCGATGCTGCTCTTTTTAGCACCCGCACATGGATTTGTGCCAAAACGCGTTTTAAGCATGCGCATGCATCTTTTGGTAGACGCGGACGCAGTTTTCTGCAAAACCACACGATATGCATGCAAATGGTGCTTTTGGCAGAACGCGCGCGTGGATTTCTACCAAACGACGTGAAAAGCATGCCGATGCTGCTCTTTTTAACATCCGCAGATGGATTTGTGCCAAAGCGCGTTTTAAGCATGCGCATGCATCTTTTGGTAGACGCGGACGCAGTTTTCTGCAAAACCACACGATAGGCATGCAAATGGTGCTTTTGGCAGAACGCGCGTGTGGATTTCTACCAAACGACGTGAAAAGCATGCCGATGCTGCTCTTTTTAGCACCCGCACATGGATTTGTGCCAAAACGCGTTTTAAGCATGCGCATGCATCTTTTGGTAGACGCGGACGCAGTTTTCTGCAAAACCACACGATATGCATGCAAATGGTCCTTTTGGCAGAACGCGCGCGTGGATTTCTACCAAACGACGTGAAAAGCATGCCGATGCTGCTCTTTTTAACATCCGCACATGGATTTGTGCCAAAACGCGTTTTAAGCATGCGCATGCATCTTTTGGTAGACGCGGACCCAGTTTTCTGCAAAACCACACGATAGGCATGCAAATGGTGCTTTTGGCAGAACGCGCGCGTGGATTTCTACCAAACGACGTGAAAAGCATGCCGATGCTGCTCTTTTTAGCACCCGCACATGGATTTGTGCCAAAACGCGTTTTAAGCATGCGCATGCATCTTTTGGTAGACGCGGACGCAGTTTTCTGCAAAACCACACGATAGGCATGCAAATGGTGCTTTTGGCAGAACGCGCGCGTGGATTTCTACCAAACGACGTGAAAAGCATGCCGATGCTGCTCTTTTTAACATCCGCACATGGATTTGTGCCAAAGCGCGTTTTAAGCATGCGCATGCATCTTTTGGTAGACGCGGACGCAGTTTTCTGCAAAACCACACGATAGGCATGCAAATGGTGCTTTTGGCAGAACGCGCGTGTGGATTTCTACCAAACGACGTGAAAAGCATGCCGATGCTGCTCTTTTTAGCACCCGCACATGGATTTGTGCCAAAACGCGTTTTAAGCATGCGCATGCATCTTTTGGTAGACGCGGACGCAGTTTTCTACAAAACCACACGATATGCATGCAAATGGTGCTTTTGGCAGAACGCGCGCGTGGATTTCTGCCAAACGACGTGAAAAGCATGCCGATGCTGCTCTTTTTAACATCCGCACATGGATTTGTGCCAAAACGCGTTATAAGCATGCGCATGCATCTTTTGGTAGACGCGGACGCAGTTTTCTGCAAAACCACACGATAGGCATGCAAATGGTGCTTTTGGCAGAACGCGCGCGTGGATTTCTACCAAACGACGTGAAAAGCATGCCGATGCTGCTCTTTTTAGCACCCGCACATGGATTTGTGCCAAAACGCGTTTTTAGCATGCACATGCATCTTTTGGTAGACGCGGACGCAGTTTTCTGCAAAACCACACGATATGCATGCAAATGGTGCTTTTGGCAGAACGCGCGTGTGGATTTCTACCAAACGACGTGAAAAGCATGCCGATGCTGCTCTTTTTAACATCCGCACATGGATTTGTGCCAAAGCGCGTTTTAAGCATGCGCATGCATCTTTTGGTAGACGCGGACGCAGTTTTCTGCAAAACCACACGATATGCATGCAAATGGTGCTTTTGGCAGAACGCGCGCGTGGATTTCTACCAAACGACGTGAAAAGCATGCCGATGCTGCTCTTTTTAACATCCGCACATGGATTTGTGCCAAAGCGCGTTTTAAGCATGCGCATGCATCTTTTGGTAGACGCGGACGCAGTTTTCTGCAAAACCACACGATAGGCATGCAAATGGTGCTTTTGGCAGAACGCGCGTGTGGATTTCTACCAAACGACGTGAAAAGCATGCCGATGCTGCTCTTTTTAGCACCCGCACATGGATTTGTGCCAAAACGCGTTTTAAGCATGCGCATGCATCTTTTGGTAGACGCGGACGCAGTTTTCTGCAAAACCACACGATATTCATGCAAATGGTGCTTTTGGCAGAACGCGCGCGTGGATTTCTACCAAACGACGTGAAAAGCATGCCGATGCTGCTCTTTTTAACATCCGCACATGGATTTGTGCCAAAACGCGTTTTAAGCATGCGCATGCATCTTTTGGTAGACGCGGACGCTGTTTTCTGCAAAACCACACGATATGCATGCAAATGGTGCTTTTGGCAGACCGCGCGCGTGGATTTCTACCAAACGACGTGAAAAGCATGCCGATGCTGCTCTTTTTAACATCCGCACATGGATTTGTGCCAAAGCGCGTTTTAAGCATGCGCATGCATCTTTTGGTAGACGCGGACGCAGTTTTCTGCAAAACCACACGATAGGCATGCAAATGGTGCTTTTGGCAGAACGCGCGTGTGGATTTCTACCAAACGACGTGAAAAGCATGCCGATGCTGCTCTTTTTAGCACCCGCACATGGATTTGTGCCAAAACGCGTTTTAAGCATGCGCATGCATCTTTTCGTAGACGCGGACGCAGTTTTCTGCAAAACCACACGATAGGCATGCAAATGGTGCTTTTGGCAGAACGCGCGTGTGGATTTCTACCAAACGACGTGAAAAGCATGCCGATGCTGCTCTTTTTAGCACCCGCACATGGATTTGTGCCAAAACGCGTTTTAAGCATGCGCATGCATCTTTTGGTAGACGCGGACGCAGTTTTCTGCAAAACCACACGATATGCATGCAAATGGTGCTTTTGGCAGAACGCGCGCGTAGATTTCTACCAAACGACGTGAAAAGCATGCCGATGCTGCTCTTTTTAACATCCGCACATGGATTTGTGCCAAAACGCGTTTTTAGCATGCACATGCATCTTTTGGTAGACGCGGACGCAGTTTTCTGCAAAACCACACGATATGCATGCAAATGGTGCTTTTGGCAGAACGCGCGTGTGGATTTCTACCAAACGACGTGAAAAGCATGCCGATGCTGCTCTTTTTAACATCCGCACATGGATTTGTGCCAAAGCGCATTTTAAGCATGCGCATGCATCTTTTGGTAGACGCGGACGCAGTTTTCTGCAAAACCACACGATATGCATGCAAATGGTGCTTTTGGCAGAACGCGCGCGTGGATTTCTACCAAACGACGTGAAAAGCATGCCGATGCTGCTCTTTTTAACATCCGCACATGGATTTGTGCCAAAGCGCGTTTTAAGCATGCGCATGCATCTTTTGGTAGACGCGGACGCAGTTTTCTGCAAAACCACACGATAGGCATGCAAATGGTGCTTTTGGCAGAACGCGCGTGTGGATTTCTACCAAACGACGTGAAAAGCATGCCGATGCTGCTCTTTTTAGCACCCGCACATGGATTTGTGCCAAAACGCGTTTTAAGCATGCGCATGCATCTTTTGGTAGACGCGGACGCAGTTTTCTGCAAAACCACACGATATGCATGCAAATGGTGCTTTTGGCAGAACGCGCGCGTGGATTTCTACCAAACGACGTGAAAAGCATGCCGATGCTGCTCTTTTTAACATCCGCACATGGATTTGTGCCAAAACGCGTTTTAAGCATGCGCATGCATCTTTTGGTAGACGCGGACGCAGTTTTCTGCAAAACCACACGATAGGCATGCAAATGGTGCTTTTGGCAGAACGCGCGCGTGGATTTCTACCAAACGACGTGAAAAGCATGCCGATGCTGCTCTTTTTAGCACCCGCACATGGATTTGTGCCGAAACGCGTTTTAGCATGCACATGCATCTTTTGGTAGACGCGGACGCAGTTTTCTGCAAAACCACACGATATGCATGCAAATGGTGCTTTTGGCAGAACGCGCGTGTGGATTTCTACCAAACGACGTGAAAAGCATGCCGATGCTGCTCTTTTTAACATCCGCACATGGATTTGTGCCAAAGCGCGTTTTAAGCATGCGCATGCATCTTTTGGTAGACGCGGACGCAGTTTTCTGCAAAACCACACGATAGGCATGCAAATGGTGCTTTTGGCAGAACGCGCGTGTGGATTTCTACCAAACGACGTGAAAAGCATGCCGATGCTGCTCTTTTTAGCACCCGCACATGGATTTGTGCCAAAACGCGTTTTAAGCATGCGCATGCATCTTTTGGTAGACGCGGACGCAGTTTTCTGCAAAACCACACGATATGCATGCAAATGGTGCTTTTGGCAGAACGCGCGCGTGGATTTCTACCAAACGACGTGAAAAGCATGCCGATGCTGCTCTTTTTAACATCCGCACATGGATTTGTGCCAAAGCGCGTTTTAAGCATGCGCATGCATCTTTTGGTAGACGCGGACGCAGTTTTCTGCAAAACCACACGATAGGCATGCAAATGGTGCTTTTGGCAGAACGCGCGTGTGGATTTCTACCAAACGACGTGAAAAGCATGCCGATGCTGCTCTTTTTAGCACCCGCACATGGATTTGTGCCAAAACGCGTTTTAAGCATGCGCATGCATCTTTTGGTAGACGCGGACGCAGTTTTCTGCAAAACCACACGATAGGCATGCAAATGGTGCTTTTGGCAGAACGCGCGTGTGGATTTCTACCAAACGACGTGAAAAGCATGCCGATGCTGCTCTTTTTAGCACCCGCACATGGATTTGTGCCAAAACGCGTTTTAAGCATGCGCATGCATCTTTTGGTAGACGCGGACGCAGTTTTCTGCAAAACCACACGATATGCATGCAAATGGTGCTTTTGGCAGAACGCGCGCGTGGATTTCTACCAAACGACGTGAAAAGCATGCCGATGCTGCTCTTTTTAACATCCGCACATGGATTTGTGCCAAAACGCGTTTTTAGCATGCACATGCATCTTTTGGTAGACGCGGACGCAGTTTTCTGCAAAACCACACGATATGCATGCAAATGGTGCTTTTGGCAGAACGCGCGTGTGGATTTCTACCAAACGACGTGAAAAGCATGCCGATGCTGCTCTTTTTAACATCCGCACATGGATTTGTGCCAAAGCGCGTTTTAAGCATGCGCATGCATCTTTTGGTAGACGCGGACGCAGTTTTCTGCAAAACCACACGATATGCATGCAAATGGTGCTTTTGGCAGAACGCGCGCGTGGATTTCTACCAAACGACGTGAAAAGCATGCCGATGCTGCTCTTTTTAACATCCGCACATGGATTTGTGCCAAAGCGCGTTTTAAGCATGCGCATGCATCTTTTGGTAGACGCGGACGCAGTTTTCTGCAAAACCACACGATAGGCATGCAAATGGTGCTTTTGGCAGAACGCGCGTGTGGATTTCTACCAAACGACGTGAAAAGCATGCCGATGCTGCTCTTTTTAGCACCCGCACATGGATTTGTGCCAAAACGCGTTTTAAGCATGCGCATGCATCTTTTGGTAGACGCGGACGCAGTTTTCTGCAAAACCACACGATATGCATGCAAATGGTGCTTTTGGCAGAACGCGCGCGTGGATTTCTACCAAACGACGTGAAAAGCATGCCGATGCTGCTCTTTTTAACATCCGCACATGGATTTGTGCCAAAACGCGTTTTAAGCATGCGCATGCATCTTTTGGTAGACGCGGACGCAGTTTTCTGCAAAACCACACGATAGGCATGCAAATGGTGCTTTTGGCAGAACGCGCGCGTGGATTTCTACCAAACGACGTGAAAAGCATGCCGATGCTGCTCTTTTTAGCACCCGCACATGGATTTGTGCCAAAACGCGTTTTTACCATGCACATGCATCTTTTGGTAGACGCGGACGCAGTTTTCTGCAAAACCACACGATATGCATGCAAATGGTGCTTTTGGCAGAACGCGCGTGTGGATTTCTACCAAACGACGTGAAAAGCATGCCGATGCTGCTCTTTTTAACATCCGCACATGGATTTGTGCCAAAGCGCGTTTTAAGCATGCGCATGCATCTTTTGGTAGACGCGGACGCAGTTTTCTGCAAAACCACACGATAGGCATGCAAATGGTGCTTTTGGCAGAACGCGCGTGTGGATTTCTACCAAACGACGTGAAAAGCATGCCGATGCTGCTCTTTTTAGCACCCGCACATGGATTTGTGCCAAAACGCGTTTTAAGCATGCGCATGCATCTTTGGTAGACGCGGACGCAGTTTTCTGCAAAACCACACGATAGGCATGCAAATGGTGCTTTTGGCAGAACGCGCGCGGTGGATTTCTACCAAACGACGTGAAAAGCATGCCGATGCTGCTCTTTTTAACATCCGCACATGGATTTGTGCCAAAGCGCGTTTTAAGCATGCGCATGCATCTTTTGGTAGACGCGGACGCAGTTTTCTGCAAAACCACACGATAGGCATGCAAATGGTGCTTTTGGCAGAACGCGCGTGTGGATTTCTACCAAACGACGTGAAAAGCATGCCGATGCTGCTCTTTTTAGCACCCGCACATGGATTTGTGCCAAAACGCGTTTTAAGCATGCGCATGCATCTTTTGGTAGACGCGGACGCAGTTTTCTGCAAAACCACACAATAGGCATGCA
>NW_027460747.1:0-35624 GCF_050947875.1 Dermacentor variabilis | reverse complement strand
CATGCTTAAAACGCGTTTTGGCACAAATCCATGTGCGGATGCTAAAAAGAGCAGCATCGGCATGCTTTTCACGTCGTTTGGTAGAAATCCACGCGCGCGTTCTGCCAAAAGCACCATTTGCATGCCTATCGTGTGGTTTTGCAGAAAACTGCGTCCGCGTCTACCAAAAGATGCATGCGCATGCTTAAAACGCGTTTTGGCACAAATCCATGTGCGGGTGCTAAAGAGAGCAGCATCGGCATGCTTTTCACGTCGTTTGGTAGAAATCCACGCGCGCGTTCTGCCAAAAGCACCATTTGCATGCCTATCGTGTGGTTTTGCAGAAAACTGCGTCCGCGTCTACCAAAAGATGCATGCGCATGCTTAAAACGCGCTTTGGCACAAATCCATGTGCGGATGTTAAAAAGAGCAGCATCGGCATGCTTTTCACGTCGTTTGGTAGAAATCCACGCGCGCGTTCTGCCAAAAGCACCATTTGCATGCCTATCGTGTGGTTTTGCAGAAAACTGCGTCCGCGTCTACCAAAAGATGCATGCGCATGCTTAAAACGCGCTTTGGCACAAATCCATGTGCGGATGTTAAAAAGAGCAGCATCGGCATGCTTTTCACGTCGTTTGGTAGAAATCCACGCGCGCGTTCTGCCAAAAGCACCATTTGCATGCCTATCGTGTGGTTTTGCAGAAAACTGCGTCCGCGTCTACCAAAAGATGCATGCGCATGCTTAAAACGCGTTTTGGCACAAATCCATGTGCGGATGCTAAAAAGAGCAGCATCGGCATGCTTTTCACGTCGTTTGGTAGAAATCCACGCGCGCGTTCTGCCAAAAGCACCATTTGCATGCCTATCGTGTGGTTTTGCAGAAAACTGCGTCCGCGTCTACCAAAAGATGCATGCGCATGCTTAAAACGCGTTTTGGCACAAATCCATGTGCGGGTGCTAAAAAGAGCAGCATCGGCATGCTTTTCACGTCGTTTGGTAGAAATCCACGCGCGCGTTCTGCCAAAAGCACCATTTGCATGCCTATCGTGTGGTTTTGCAGAAAACTGCGTCCGCGTCTACCAAAAGATGCATGCGCATGCTTAAAACGCGCTTTGGCACAAATCCATGTGCGGATGTTAAAAAGAGGAGCATCGGCATGCTTTTCACGTCGTTTGGTAGAAATCCACGCGCGCGTTCTGCCAAAAGCACCATTTGCATGCCTATCGTGTGGTTTTGCAGAAAACTGCGTCCGCATCTACCAAAAGATGCATGCGCATGCTTAAAACGCGCTTTGGCACAAATCCATGTGCGGATGTTAAAAAGAGCAGCATCGGCATGCTTTTCACGTCGTTTGGTAGAAATCCACGCGCGCGTTCTGCCAAAAGCACCATTTGCATGCATATCGTGTGGTTTTGCAGAAAACTGCGTCCGCGTCTACCAAAGGATGCATGCGCATGCTTAAAACGCGTTTTGGCACAAATCCATGTGCGGGTGCTAAAAAGAGCAGCATCGGCATGCTTTTCACGTCGTTTGGTAGAAATCCACGCGCGCGTTCTGCCAAAAGCACATTTGCATGCATATCGTGTGGTTTTGCAGAAAACTGCGTCCGCGTCTACCAAAAGATGCATGCGCATGCTAAAAACGCGTTTTGGCACAAATCCATGTGCGGGTGCTAAAAAGAGCAGCATCGGCATGCTTTTCACGTCGTTTGGTAGAAATCCAAGCGCGCGTTCTGCCAAAAGCACCATTTGCATGCCTATCGTGTGGTTTTGCAGAAAACTGCGTCCGCGTCTACCAAAAGATGCATGCGCATGCTTAAAACGCGCTTTGGCACAAATCCATGTGCGGATGTTAAAGAGAGCAGCATCGGCATGCTTTTCACGTCGTTTGGTAGAAATCCACGCGCGCGTTCTGCCAAAAGCACCATTTGCATGCCTATCGTGTGGTTTTGCAGAAAACTGCGTCCGCGTCTACCAAAAGATGCATGCGCATGCTTAAAACGCGCTTTGGCAGAAATCCATGTGCGGATGTTAAAAAGAGCAGCATCGGCATGCTTTTCACGTCGTTTGGTAGAAATACACGCGCGCGTTCTGCCAAAAGCACCATTTGCATGCATATCGTGTGGTTTTGCAGAAAACTGCGTCCGCGTCTACCAAAAGATGCATGCGCATGCTTAAAACGCGTTTTGGCACAAATCCATGTGCGGATGTTAAAAAGAGCAGCATCGGCATGCTTTTCACGTCGTTTGGTAGAAATCCACACGCGCGTTCTGCCAAAAGCACCATTTTCATGCATATCGTGTGGTTTTGCAGAAAACTGCGTCCGCGTCTACCAAAAGATGCATGTGCATGCTAAAAACGCGTTTTGGCACAAATCCATGTGCGGGTGCTAAAAAGAGCAGCATCGGCATGCTTTTCACGTCGTTTGGTAGAAATCCACGCGCGCGTTCTGCCAAAAGCGCCATTTGCATGCCTATCGTGTGGTTTTGCAGAAAACTGCGTCCGCGTCTACCAAAAGATGCATGCGCATGCTTAAAACGCGTTTTGGCACAAATCCATGTGCGGATGTTAAAAAGAGCAGCATCGGCATGCTTTTCACGTCGTTTGGTAGAAATCCACGCGCGCGTTCTGCCAAAAGCACCATTTGCATGCATATCGTGTGGTTTTGCAGAAAACTGCGTCCGCGTCTACCAAAAGATGCATGCGCATGCTTAAAACGCGTTTTGGCACAAATCCATGTGCGGGTGCTAAAAAGAGCAGCATCGGCATGCTTTTCACGTCGTTTGGTAGAAATCCACACGCGCGTTCTGCCGAAAGCACCATTTGCATGCCTATCGTGTGGTTTTGCAGAAAACTGCGTCCGCGTCTACCAAAAGATGCATGCGCATGCTTAAAACGCGCTTTGGCACAAATCCATGTGCGGATGCTAAAAAGAGCAGCATCGGCATGCTTTTCACGTCGTTTGGTAGAAATCCACGCGCGCGTTCTGCCAAAAGCACCATTTGCATGCATATCGTGTGGTTTTGCAGAAAACTGCGTCCGCGTCTACCAAAAGATGCATGCGCATGCTTAAAACGCGTTTTGTCACAAATCCATGTGCGGGTGCTAAAAAGAGCAGCATCGGCATGCTTTTCACGTCGTTTGGTAGAAATCCACACGCGCGTTCTGCCAAAAGCACCATTTGCATGCATATCGTGTGGTTTTGCAGAAAACTGCGTCCGCGTCTACCAAAAGATGCATGCGCATGCTTAAAACGCGCTTTGGCACAAATCCATGTGCGGGTGCTAAAAAGAGCAGCATCGGCATGCTTTTCATGTCGTTTGGTAGAAATCCACACGCGCGTTCTGCCAAAAGCACCATTTGCATGCCTATCGTGTGGTTTTGCAGAAAACTGCGTCCGCGTCTACCAAAAGATGCATGCGCATGCTTAAAACGCGTTTTGGCACAAATCCATGTGCGGGTGCTAAAAAGAGCAGCATCGGCATGCTTTTCACGTCGTTTGGTAGAAATCCACACGCGCGTTCTGCCAAAAGCACCATTTGCATGCATATCGTGTGGTTTTGCAGAAAACTGCGTCCGCGTCTACCAAAAGATGCATGTGCATGCTAAAAACGCGTTTTGGCACAAATCCATGTGCGGGTGCTAAAAAGAGCAGCATCGGCATGCTTTTCACGTCGTTTGGTAGAAATCCATGCGCGCGTTCTGCCAAAAGCACCATTTGCATGCATATCGTGTGGTTTTGCAGAAAACTGCGTCCGCGTCTACCAAAAGATGCATGTGCATGCTAAAAACGCGTTTTGGCACAAATCCATGTGCGGATGTTAAAAAGAGCAGCATCGGCATGCTTTTCACGTCGTTTGGTAGAAATCCACACGCGCGTTCTGCCAAAAGCACCATTTGCATGCATATCGTGTGGTTTTGCAGAAAACTGCGTCCGCGTCTACCAAAAGATGCATGTGCATGCTAAAAACGCGTTTTGGCACAAATCCATGTGCGGGTGCTAAAAAGAGCAGCATCGGCATGCTTTTCACGTCGTTTGGTAGAAATCCACACGCGCGTTCTGCCAAAAGCACCATTTGCATGCCTATCGTGTGGTTTTGCAGAAAACTGCGTCCGCGTCTACCAAAAGATGCATGCGCATGCTTAAAACGCGCTTTGGCACAAATCCATGTGCGGATGTTAAAAAGAGCAGCATCGGCATGCTTTTCACGTCGTTTGGTAGAAATCCACACGCGCGTTCTGCCAAAAGCACCATTTGCATGCATATCGTGTGGTTTTGCAGAAAACTGCGTCCGCGTCTACCAAAAGATGCATGTGCATGCTAAAAACGCGTTTTGGCGCAAATCCATGTGCGGATGTTAAAAAGAGCAGCATCGGCATGCTTTTCACGTCGTTTGGTAGAAATCCACGCGCGCGTTCTGCCAAAAGCACCATTTGCATGCATATCGTGTGGTTTTGCAGAAAACTGCGTCCGCGTCTACCAAAAGATGCATGCGCATGATTAAAACGCGTTTTGGCACAAATCCATGTGCGGGTGCTAAAAAGAGCAGCATCGGCATGCTTTTCACGTCGTTTGGTAGAAATCCACACGCGCGTTCTGCCAAAAGCACCATTTGCATGCCTATCGTGTGGTTTTGCAGAAAACTGCGTCCGCGTCTACCAAAAGATGCATGCGCATGCTTAAAACGCGCTTTGGCACAAATCCATGTGCGGGTGCTAAAAAGAGCAGCATCGGCATGCTTTTCACGTCGTTTGGTAGAAATCCACACGCGCGTTCTGCCAAAAGCACCATTTGCATGCATATCGTGTGGTTTTGCAGAAAACTGCGTCCGCGTCTACCAAAAGATGCATGTGCATGCTAAAAACGCGTTTTGGCACAAATCCATGTGCGGGTGCTAAAAAGAGCAGCATCGGCATGCTTTTCACGTCGTTTGGTAGAAATCCATGCGCGCGTTCTGCCAAAAGCACCATTTGCATGCCTATCGTGTGGTTTTGCAGAAAACTGCGTCCGCGTCTACCAAAAGATGCATGCGCATGCTTAAAACGCGTTTTGGCACAAATCCATGTGCGGATGTTAAAAAGAGCAGCATCGGCATGCTTTTCACGTCGTTTGGTAGAAATCCACGCGCGCGTTCTGCCAAAAGCACCATTTGCATGCATATCGTGTGGTTTTGCAGAAAACTGCCTCCGCGTCTACCAAAAGATGCATGCGCATGCTTAAAACGCGTTTTGGCACAAATCCATGTGCGGGTGCTAAAAAGAGCAGCATCGGCATGCTTTTCACGTCGTTTGGTAGAAATCCACACGCGCGTTCTGCCAAAAGCACCATTTGCATGCATATCGTGTGGTTTTGCAGAAAACTGCGTCCGCGTCTACCAAAAGATGCATGTGCATGCTAAAAACGCGTTTTGGCACAAATCCATGTGCGGATGTTAAAAAGAGCAGCATCGGCATGCTTTTCACGTCGTTTGGTAGAAATCCACACGCGCGTTCTGCCAAAAGCACCATTTGCATGCATATCGTGTGGTTTTGCAGAAAACTGCGTCCGCGTCTACCAAAAGATGCATGTGCATGCTAAAAACGCGTTTTGGCACAAATCCATGTGCGGGTGCTAAAAAGAGCAGCATCGGCATGCTTTTCACGTCGTTTGGTAGAAATCCATGCGCGCGTTCTGCCAAAAGCACCATTTGCATGCCTATCGTGTGGTTTTGCAGAAAACTGCGTCCGCGTCTACCAAAAGATGCATGCGCATGCTTAAAACGCGTTTTGGCACAAATCCATGTGCGGATGTTAAAAAGAGCAGCATCGGCATGCTTTTCACGTCGTTTGGTAGAAATCCACGCGCGCGTTCTGCCAAAAGCACCATTTGCATGCATATCGTGTGGTTTTGCAGAAAACTGCGTCCGCGTCTACCAAAAGATGCATGTGCATGCTAAAAACGCGTTTTGGCACAAATCCATGTGCGGGTGCTAAAAAGAGCAGCATCGGCATGCTTTTCACGTCGTTTGGTAGAAATCCACACGCGCGTTCTGCCAAAAGCACCATTCGCATGCCTATCGTGTGGTTTTGCAGAAAACTGCGTCCGCGTCTACCAAAAGATGCATGCGCATGCTTGAAACGCGCTTTGGCACAAATCCATGTGCGGATGTTAAAAAGAGCAGCATCGGCATGCTTTTCACGTCGTTTGGTAGAAATCCACACGCGCGTTCTGCCAAAAGCACCATTTGCATGCATATCGTGTGGTTTTGCAGAAAACTGCGTCCGCGTCTACCAAAAGATGCATGTGCATGCTAAAAACGCGTTTTGGCACAAATCCATGTGCGGATGTTAAAAAGAGCAGCATCGGCATGCTTTTCACGTCGTTTGGTAGAAATCCACGCGCGCGTTCTGCCAAAAGCACCATTTGCATGCATAATCGTTGTGGTTTTGCAGAAAACTGCGTCCGCGTCTACCAAAAGATGCATGCGCATGCTTAAAAGCGTTTTGGCACAAATCCATGTGCGGGTGCTAAAAAGAGCAGCATCGGCATGCTTTTCACGTCGTTTGGTAGAAATCCACACGCGCGTTCTGCCAAAAGCACCATTTGCATGCCTATCGTGTGGTTTTGCAGAAAACTGCGTCCGCGTCTACCAAAAGATGCATGCGCATGCTTAAAACGCGCTTTGGCACAAATCCATGTGCGGGTGCTAAAAAGAGCAGCATCGGCATGCTTTTCACGTCGTTTGGTAGAAATCCACACGCGCGTTCTGCCAAAAGCACCATTTGCATGCATATCGTGTGGTTTTGCAGAAAACTGCGTCCTCGTCTACCAAAAGATGCATGTGCATGCTAAAAACGCGTTTTGGCACAAATCCATGTGCGGGTGCAAAAAAGAGCAGCATCGGCATACTTTTCACGTCGTTTGGTAGAAATCCATGCGCTCGTTCTGCCAAAAGCACCATTTGCATGCCTATCGTGTGGTTTTGCAGAAAACTGCGTCCGCGTCTACCAAAAGATGCATGCGCATGCTTAAAACGCGTTTTGGCACAAATCCATGTGCGGATGTTAAAAAGAGCAGCATCGGCATGCTTTTCACGTCGTTTGGTAGAAATCCACGCGCACGTTCTGCCAAAAGCACCATTTGCATGCATATCGTGTGGTTTTGCAGAAAACTGCGTCCGCGTCTACCAAAAGATGCATGCGCATGCTTAAAACGCGTTTTGGCACAAATCCATGTGCGGGTGCTAAAAAGAGCAGCATCGGCATGCTTTTCACGTCGTTTGGTAGAAATCCACACGCGCGTTCTGCCAAAAGCACCATTTGCATGCATATCGTGTGGTTTTGCAGAAAACTGCGTCCGCGTCTACCAAAAGATGCATGTGCATGCTAAAAACGCGTTTTGGCACAAATCCATGTGCGGATGTTAAAAAGAGCAGCATCGGCATGCTTTTCACGTCGTTTGGTAGAAATCCACACGCGCGTTCTGCCAAAAGCACCATTTGCATGCATATCGTGTGGTTTTGCAGAAAACTGCGTCCGCGTCTACCAAAAGATGCATGTGCATGCTAAAAACGCGTTTTGGCACAAATCCATGTGCGGGTGCTAAAAAGAGCAGCATCGGCATGCTTTTCACGTCGTTTGGTAGAAATCCACACGCGCGTTCTGCCAAAAGCACCATTTGCATGCCTATCGTGTGGTTTTGCAGAAAACTGCGGCCGCGTCTACCAAAAGATGCATGCGCATGCTTAAAACGCGCTTTGGCACAAATCCATGTGCGGATGTTAAAAAGAGCAGCATCGGCATGCTTTTCACGTCGTTTGGTAGAAATCCACACGCGCGTTCTGCCAAAAGCACCATTTGCATGCATATCGTGTGGTTTTGCAGAAAACTGCGTCCGCGTCTACCAAAAGATGCATGTGCATGCTAAAAACGCGTTTTGGCACAAATCCATGTGCGGGTGCTAAAAAGAGCAGCATCGGCATGCTTTTCACGTCGTTTGGTAGAAATCCACACGCGCGTTCTGCCAAAAGCACCATTTGCATGCCTATCGTGTGGTTTTGCAGAAAACTGCGTCCGCGTCTACCAAAAGATGCATGCGCATGCTTAAAACGCGCTTTGGCACAAATCCATGTGCGGATGTTAAAAAGAGCAGCATCGGCATGCTTTTCACGTCGTTTGGTAGAAATCCACACGCGCGTTCTGCCAAAAGCACCATTTGCATGCATATCGTGTGGTTTTGCAGAAAACTGCGTCCGCGTCTACCAAAAGATGCATGTGCATGCTAAAAACGCGTTTTGGCACAAATCCATGTGCGGATGTTAAAAAGAGCAGCATCGGCATGCTTTTCACGTCGTTTGGTAGAAATCCACGCGCGCGTTCTGCCAAAAGCACCATTTGCATGCATATCGTGTGGTTTTGCAGAAAACTGCGTCCGCGTCTACCAAAAGATGCATGCGCATGCTTAAAACGCGTTTTGGCACAAATCCATGTGCGGGTGCTAAAAAGAGCAGCATCGGCATGCTTTTCACGTCGTTTGGTAGAAATCCATGCGCGCGTTCTGCCAAAAGCACCATTTGCATGCCTATCGTGTGGTTTTGCAGAAAACTGCGTCCGCGTCTACCAAAAGATGCATGCGCATGCTTAAAACGCGTTTTGGCACAAATCCATGTGCGGATGTTAAAAAGAGCAGCATCGGCATGCTTTTCACGTCGTTTGGTAGAAATCCACGCGCGCGTTCTGCCAAAAGCACCATTTGCATGCATATCGTGTGGTTTTGCAGAAAACTGCGTCCGCGTCTACCAAAAGATGCATGCGCATGCTTAAAACGCGTTTTGGCACAAATCCATGTGCGGGTGCTAAAAAGAGCAGCATCGGCATGCTTTTCACGTCGTTTGGTAGAAATCCACACGCGCGTTCTGCCAAAAGCACCATTTGCATGCATATCGTGTGGTTTTGCAGAAAACTGCGTCCGCGTCTACCAAAAGATGCATGTGCATGCTAAAAACGCGTTTTGGCACAAATCCATGTGCGGATGTTAAAAAGAGCAGCATCGGCATGCTTTTCACGTCGTTTGGTAGAAATCCACACGCGCGTTCTGCCAAAAGCACCATTTGCATGCATATCGTGTGGTTTTGCAGAAAACTGCGTCCGCGTCTACCAAAAGATGCATGTGCATGCTAAAAACGCGTTTTGGCACAAATCCATGTGCGGGTGCTAAAAAGAGCAGCATCGGCATGCTTTTCACGTCGTTTGGTAGAAATCCACACGCGCGTTCTGCCAAAAGCACCATTCGCATGCCTATCGTGTGGTTTTGCAGAAAACTGCGTCCGCGTCTACCAAAAGATGCATGCGCATGCTTGAAACGCGCTTTGGCACAAATCCATGTGCGGATGTTAAAAAGAGCAGCATCGGCATGCTTTTCACGTCGTTTGGTAGAAATCCACACGCGCGTTCTGCCAAAAGCACCATTTGCATGCATATCGTGTGGTTTTGCAGAAAACTGCGTCCGCGTCTACCAAAAGATGCATGTGCATGCTAAAAACGCGTTTTGGCACAAATCCATGTGCGGATGTTAAAAAGAGCAGCATCGGCATGCTTTTCACGTCGTTTGGTAGAAATCCACGCGCGCGTTCTGCCAAAAGCACCATTTGCATGCATATCGTGTGGTTTTGCAGAAAACTGCGTGCGCGTCTACCAAAAGATGCATGCGCATGCTTAAAACGCGTTTTGGCACAAATCCATGTGCGGGTGCTAAAAAGAGCAGCATCGGCATGCTTTTCACGTCGTTTGGTAGAAATCCACACGCGCGTTCTGCCAAAAGCACCATTTGCATGCCTATCGTGTGGTTTTGCAGAAAACTGCGTCCGCGTCTACCAAAAGATGCATGCGCATGCTTAAAACGCGCTTTGGCACAAATCCATGTGCGGGTGCTAAAAAGAGCAGCATCGGCATGCTTTTCACGTCGTTTGGTAGAAATCCACACGCGCGTTCTGCCAAAAGCACCATTTGCATGCATATCGTGTGGTTTTGCAGAAAACTGCGTCCGCGTCTACCAAAAGATGCATGTGCATGCTAAAAACGCGTTTTGGCACAAATCCATGTGCGGGTGCTAAAAAGAGCAGCATCGGCATGCTTTTCACGTCGTTTGGTAGAAATCCATGCGCGCGTTCTGCCAAAAGCACCATTTGCATGCCTATCGTGTGGTTTTGCAGAAAACTGCGTCCGCGTCTACCAAAAGATGCATGCGCATGCTTAAAACGCGTTTTGGCACAAATCCATGTGCGGATGTTAAAAAGAGCAGCATCGGCATGCTTTTCACGTCGTTTGGTAGAAATCCACGCGCGCGTTCTGCCAAAAGCACCATTTGCATGCATATCGTGTGGTTTTGCAGAAAACTGCGTCCGCGTCTACCAAAAGATGCATGCGCATGCTTAAAACGCGTTTTGGCACAAATCTATGTGCGGGTGCTAAAAAGAGCAGCATCGGCATGCTTTTCACGTCGTTTGGTAGAAATCCACACGCGCGTTCTGCCAAAAGCACCATTTGCATGCATATCGTGTGGTTTTGCAGAAAACTGCGTCCGCGTCTACCAAAAGATGCATGTGCATGCTAAAAACGCGTTTTGGCACAAATCCATGTGCGGATGTTAAAAAGAGCAGCATCGGCATGCTTTTCACGTCGTTTGGTAGAAATCCACAAGCGCGTTCTGCCAAAAGCACCATTTGCATGCATATCGTGTGGTTTTGCAGAAAACTGCGTCCGCGTCTACCAAAAGATGCATGTGCATGCTAAAAACGCGTTTTGGCACAAATCCATGTGCGGGTGCTAAAAAGAGCAGCATCGGCATGCTTTTCACGTCGTTTGGTAGAAATCCACACGCGCGTTCTGCCAAAAGCACCATTTGCATGCCTATCGTGTGGTTTTGCAGAAAACTGCGTCCGCGTCTACCAAAAGATGCATGCGCATGCTTAAAACGCGCTTTGGCACAAATCCATGTGCGGATGTTAAAAAGAGCAGCATCGGCATGCTTTTCACGTCGTTTGGTAGAAATCCACACGCGCGTTCTGCCAAAAGCACCATTTGCATGCCTATCGTGTGGTTTTGCAGAAAACTGCGTCCGCGTCTACCAAAAGATGCATGCGCATGCTTAAAACGCGTTTTGGCACAAATCCATGTGCGGGTGCTAAAAAGAGCAGCATCGGCATGCTTTTCACGTCGTTTGGTAGAAATCCACACGCGCGTTCTGCCAAAAGCACCATTTGCATGCATATCGTGTGGTTTTGCAGAAAACTGCGTCCGCGTCTACCAAAAGATGCATGTGCATGCTAAAAACGCGTTTTGGCACAAATCCATGTGCGGGTGCTAAAAAGAGCAGCATCGGCATGCTTTTCACGTCGTTTGGTAGAAATCCATGCGCGCGTTCTGCCAAAAGCACCATTTGCATGCCTATCGTGTGGTTTTGCAGAAAACTGCGTCCGCGTCTACCAAAAGATGCATGCGCATGCTTAAAACGCGTTTTGGCACAAATCCATGTGCGGATGTTAAAAAGAGCAGCATCGGCATGCTTTTCACGTCGTTTGGTAGAAATCCACGCGCGCGTTCTGCCAAAAGCACCATTTGCATGCATATCGTGTGGTTTTGCAGAAAACTGCGTCCGCGTCTACCAAAAGATGCATGCGCATGCTTAAAACGCGTTTTGGCACAAATCCATGTGCGGGTGCTAAAAAGAGCAGCATCGGCATGCTTTTCACGTCGTTTGGTAGAAATCCACACGCGCGTTCTGCAAAAAGCACCATTTGCATGCCTATCGTGTGGTTTTGCAGAAAACTGCGTCCGCGTCTACCAAAAGATGCATGCGCATGCTTAAAACGCGCTTTGGCACAAATCCATGTGCGGATGTTAAAAAGAGCAGCATCGGCATGCTTTTCACGTCGTTTGGTAGACATCCACGCGCGCGTTCTGCCAAAAGCACCATTTGCATGCATATCGTGTGGTTTTGCAGAAAACTGCGTCCGCGTCTACCAAAAGATGCATGCGCATGCTTAAAACGCGTTTTGGCACAAATCCATGTGCGGGTGCTAAAAAGAGCAGCATCGGCATGCTTTTCACGTCGTTTGGTAGAAATCCACACGCGCGTTCTGCCAAAAGCACCATTTGCATGCCTATCGTGTGGTTTTGCAGAAAACTGCGTCCGCGTCTACCAAAAGATGCATGCGCATGCTTAAAACGCGCTTTGGCACAAATCCATGTGCGGATGTTAAAAAGAGCAGCATCGGCATGCTTTTCACGTCGTTTGGTAGAAATCCACGCGCGCGTTCTGCCAAAAGCACCATTTGCATGCATATCGTGTGGTTTTGCAGAAAACTGCGTCCGCGTCTACCAAAAGATGCATGCGCATGCTTAAAACGCGTTTTGGCACAAATCCATGTGCGGGTGCTAAAAAGAGCAGCATCGGCATGCTTTTCACGTCGTTTGGTAGAAATCCACACGCGCGTTCTGCCAAAAGCACCATTTGCATGCATATCGTGTGGTTTTGCAGAAAACTGCGTCCGCGTCTACCAAAAGATGCATGTGCATGCTAAAAACGCGTTTTGGCACAAATCCATGTGCGGATGTTAAAAAGAGCAGCATCGGCATGCTTTTCACGTCGTTTGGTAGAAATCCACGCGCGCGTTCTGCCAAAAGCACCATTTGCATGCATATCGTGTGGTTTTGCAGAAAACTGCGTCCGCGTCTACCAAAAGATGCATGCGCATGCTTAAAACGCGTTTTGGCACAAATCCATGTGCGGGTGCTAAAAAGAGCAGCATCGGCATGCTTTTCACATCGTTTGGTAGAAATCCACACGCGCGTTCTGCCAAAAGCACCATTTGCATGCATATCGTGTGGTTTTGCAGAAAACTGCGTCCGCGTCTACCAAAAGATGCATGTGCATGCTAAAAACGCGCTTTGGCACAAATCCATGTGCGGATGTTAAAAAGAGCAGCATCGGCATGCTTTTCACATCGTTTGGTAGACATCCACGCGCGCGTTCTGCCAAAAGCACCATTTGCATGCCTATCGTGTGGTTTTGCAGAAAACTGCGTCCGCGTCTACCAAAAGATGCATGCGCATGCTTAAAACGCGCTTTGGCACAAATCCATGTGCGGATGTTAAAAAGAGCAGCATCGGCATGCTTTTCACGTCGTTTGGTAGAAATCCACGCGCGCGTTCTGCCAAAAGCACCATTTGCATGCATATCGTGTGGTTTTGCAGAAAACTGCGTCCGCGTCTACCAAAAGATGCATGCGCATGCTTAAAACGCGTTTTGGCAAAAATCCATGTGCGGGTGCTAAAAAGAGCAGCATCGGCATGCTTTTCACGTCGTTTGGTAGAAATCCACACGCGCGTTCTGCCAAAAGCACCATTTGCATGCCTATCGTGTGGTTTTGCAGAAAACTGCGTCCGCGTCTACCAAAAGATGCATGCGCATGCTTAAAACGCGCTTTGGCACAAATCCATGTGCGGATGTTAAAAAGAGCAGCATCGGCATGCTTTTCACGTCGTTTGGTAGAAATCCACGCGCGCGTTCTGCCAAAAGCACCATTTGCATGCCTATCGTGTGGTTTTGCAGAAAACTGCGTCCGCGTCTACCAAAAGATGCATGCGCATGCTTAAAACGCGTTTTGGCACAAATCCATGTGCGGATGTTAAAAAGAGCAGCATCGGCATGCTTTTCACGTCGTTTGGTAGAAATCCACGCGCGCGTTCTGCCAAAAGCACCATTTGCATGCATATCGTGTGGTTTCACAGAAAACTGCGTCCGCGTCTACCAAAAGATGCATGCGCATGCTTAAAAACGCGTTTTGGCACAAATCCATGTGCGGGTGCTAAAAAGAGCAGCATCGGCATGCTTTTCACGTCGTTTGGTAGAAATCCACACGCGCGTTCTGCCAAAAGCACCATTTGCATGCATATCGTGTGGTTTTGCAGAAAACTGCGTCCGCGTCTACCAAAAGATGCATGTGCATGCTAAAAACGCGTTTTGGCACAAATCCATGTGCGGATGTTAAAAAGAGCAGCATCGGCATGCTTTTCACGTCGTTTGGTAGAAATCCACACGCGCGTTCTGCCAAAAGCACCATTTGCATGCATATCGTGTGGTTTTGCAGAAAACTGCGTCCGCGTCTACCAAAAGATGCATGTGCATGCTAAAAACGCGTTTTGGCACAAATCCTTGTGCGGGTGCTAAAAAGAGCAGCATCGGCATGCTTTTCACGTCGTTTGGTAGAAATCCACACGCGCGTTCTGCCAAAAGCACCATTTGCATGCCTATCGTGTGGTTTTGCAGAAAACTGCGTCCGCGTCTACCAAAAGATGCATGCGCATGCTTAAAACGCGCTTTGGCACAAATCCATGTGCGGATGTTAAAAAGAGCAGCATCGGCATGCTTTTCACGTCGTTTGGTAGAAATCCACACGCGCGTTCTGCCAAAAGCACCATTTGCATGCATATCGTGTGGTTTTGCAGAAAACTGCGTCCGCGTCTACCAAAAGATGCATGTGCATGCTAAAAACGCGTTTTGGCACAAATCCATGTGCGGATGTTAAAAAGAGCAGCATCGGCATGCTTTTCACGTCGTTTGGTAGAAATCCACGCGCGCGTTCTGCCAAAAGCACCATTTGCATGCATATCGTGTGGTTTTGCAGAAAACTGCGTCCGCGTCTACCAAAAGATGCATGCGCATGCTTAAAACGCGCTTTGGCACAAATCCATGTGCGGGTGCTAAAAAGAGCAGCATCGGCATGCTTTTCACGTCGTTTGGTAGAAATCCACACGCGCGTTCTGCCAAAAGCACCATTTGCATGCCTATCGTGTGGTTTTGCAGAAAACTGCGTCCGCGTCTACCAAAAGATGCATGCGCATGCTTAAAACTCGCTTTGGCACAAATCCATGTGCGGATGTTAAAAAGAGCAGCATCGGCATGCTTTTCACGTCGTTTGGTAGAAATCCACACGCGCGTTCTGCCAAAAGCACCATTTGCATGCATATCGTGTGGTTTTGCAGAAAACTGCGTCCGCGTCTACCAAAAGATGCATGTGCATGCTAAAAACGCGTTTTGGCACAAATCCATGTGCGGATGTTAAAAAGAGCAGCATCGGCATGCTTTTCACGTCGTTGGTAGAAATCCACGCGCGCGTTCTGCCAAAAGCACCATTTGCATGCATATCGTGTGGTTTTGCAGAAAACTGCGTCCGCGTCTACCAAAAGATGCATGCGCATGCTTAATACGCGTTTTGGCACAAATCCATGTGCGGGTGCTAAAAAGAGCAGCATCGGCAGGCTTTTCACGTCGTTTGGTAGAAATCCACGCGCGCGTTCTGCCAAAAGCACCATTTGCATGCATATCGTGTGGTTTTGCAGAAAACTGCGTCCGCGTCTACCAAAAGATGCATGTGCATGCTAAAAACGCGTTTTGGCACAAATCCATGTGCGGGTGCTAAAAAGAGCAGCATCGGCATGCTTTTCACGTCGTTTGGTAGAAATCCACGCGCGCGTTCTGCCAAAAGCACGATTTGCATGCATATCGTGTGGTTTTGCAGAAAACTGCGTCCGCGTCTACCAAAAGATGCATGTGCATGCTAAAAACGCGTTTTGGCACAAATCCATGTGCGGGTGCTAAAAAGAGCAGCATCGGCATGCTTTTCACGTCGTTTGGTAGAAATCCACGCGCGCGTTCTGCCAAAAGCACCATTTGCATGCCTATCGTGTGGTTTTGCAGAAAACTGCGTCCGCGTCTACCAAAAGATGCATGCGCATGCTTAAAACGCGCTTTGGCACAAATCCATGTGCGGATGTTAAAAAGAGCAGCATCGGCATGCTTTTCACGTCGTTTGGTAGAAATCCACGCGCGCGTTCTGCCAAAAGCACCA
This sequence comes from Dermacentor variabilis, assembly GCF_050947875.1. Classification (NCBI taxonomy): domain Eukaryota; kingdom Metazoa; phylum Arthropoda; class Arachnida; order Ixodida; family Ixodidae; genus Dermacentor; species Dermacentor variabilis. The sequence goes on along the minus strand of NW_027460747.1, from coordinate 19,756 downwards.
TTTGCATGCCTATCGTGTGGTTTTGCAGAAAACTGCGTCCGCATCTACCAAAAGATGCATGCGCATGCTTAAAACGCGCTTTGGCACAAATCCATGTGCGGATGTTAAAAAGAGCAGCATCGGCATGCTTTTCACGTCGTTTGGTAGAAATCCACGCGCGCGTTCTGCCAAAAGCACCATTTGCCTGCAGATCGTGTGGTTTTGCAGAAAACTGCGTCCGCGTCTACCAAAAGATGCATGCGCATGCTTAAAACGCGTTTTGGCACAAATCCATGTGCGGGTGCTAAAAAGAGCAGCATCGGCATGCTTTTCACGTCGTTTGGTAGAAATCCACAAGCGCGTTCTGCCAAAAGCACCATTTGCATGCATATCGTGTGGTTTTGCAGAAAACTGCGTCCGCGTCTGCCAAAAGATGCATGTGCATGCTAAAAACGCGTTTTGGCACAAATCCATGTGCGGATGTTAAAAGAGCAGCATCGGCATGCTTTTCACGTCGTTTGGTAGAAATCCACACGCGCGTTCTGCCAAAAGCACCATTTGCATGCATATCGTGTGGTTTTGCAGAAAACTGCGTCCGCGTCTACCAAAAGATGCATGTGCATGCTAAAAACGCGTTTTGGCACAAATCCATGTGCGGGTGCTAAAAAGAGCAGCATCGGCATGCTTTTCACGTCGTTTGGTAGAAATCCACACGCGCGTTCTGCCAAAAGCACCATTTGCATGCCTATCGTGTGGTTTTGCAGAAAACTGCGTCCGCGTCTACCAAAAGATGCATGCGCATGCTTAAAACGCGCTTTGGCACAAATCCATGTGCGGATGTTAAAAAGAGCAGCATCGGCATGCTTTTCACGTCGTTTGGTAGAAATGCACACGCGCGTTCTGCCAAAAGCACCATTTGCATGCATATCGTGTGGTTTTGCAGAAAACTGCGTCCGCGTCTACCAAAAGATGCATGTGCATGCTAAAAACGCGTTTTGGCACAAATCCATGTGCGGATGTTAAAAAGAGCAGCATCGGCATGCTTTTCACGTCGTTTGGTAGAAATCCACGCGCGCGTTCTGCCAAAAGCACCATTTGCATGCATATCGTGTGGTTTTGCAGAAAACTGCGTCCGCGTCTACCAAAAGATGCATGCGCATGCTTAAAACGCGTTTTGGCACAAATCCATGTGCGGGTGCTAAAAAGAGCAGCATCGGCATGCTTTTCACGTCGATTGGTAGAAATCCACACGCGCGTTCTGCCAAAAGCACCATTTGCATGCATATCGTGTGGTTTTGCAGAAAACTGCGTCCGCGTCTACCAAAAGATGCATGTGCATGCTAAAAACGCGCTTTGGCACAAATCCATGTGCGGATGTTAAAAAGAGCAGCATCGGCATGCTTTTCACATCGTTTGGTAGACATCCACGCGCGCGTTCTGCCAAAAGCACCATTTGCATGCATATCGTGTGGTTTTGCAGAAAACTGCGTCCGCGTCTACCAAAAGATGCATGCGCATGCTTAAAACGCGTTTTGGCACAAATCCATGTGCGGGTGCTAAAAAGAGCAGCATCGGCATGCTTTTCACGTCGTTTGGTAGAAATCCACACGCGCGTTCTGCCAAAAGCACCATTTGCATGCCTATCGTGTGGTTTTGCAGAAAACTGCGTCCGCGTCTACCAAAAGATGCATGCGCATGCTTAAAACGCGCTTTGGCACAAATCCATGTGCGGATGGTAAAAAGAGCAGCATCGGCATGCTTTTCACGTCGTTTGGTAGAAATCCACGCGCGCGTTCTGCCAAAAGCACCATTTGCATGCAGATCGTGTGGTTTTGCAGAAAACTGCGTCCGCGTCTACCAAAAGATGCATGCGCATGCTTAAAACGCGTTTTGGCACAAATCCATGTGCGGGTGCTAAAAAGAGCAGCATCGGCATGCTTTTCACGTCGTTTGGTAGAAATCCACAAGCGCGTTCTGCCAAAAGCACCATTTGCATGCATATCGTGTGGTTTTGCAGAAAACTGCGTCCGCGTCTGCCAAAAGATGCATGTGCATGCTAAAAACGCGTTTTGGCACAAATCCATGTGCGGATGTTAAAAAGAGCAGCATCGGCATGCTTTTCACGTCGTTTGGTAGAAATCCACACGCGCGTTCTGCCAAAAGCACCATTTGCATGCATATCGTGTGGTTTTGCAGAAAACTGCGTCCGCGTCTACCAAAAGATGCATGTGCATGCTAAAAACGCGTTTTGGCACAAATCCATGTGCGGGTGCTAAAAAGAGCAGCATCGGCATGCTTTTCACGTCGTTTGGTAGAAATCCACACGCGCGTTCTGCCAAAAGCACCATTTGCATGCCTATAGTGTGGTTTTGCAGAAAACTGCGTCCGCGTCTACCAAAAGATGCATGCGCATGCTTAAAACGCGCTTTGGCACAAATCCATGTGCGGATGTTAAAAAGAGCAGCATCGGCATGCTTTTCACGTCGTTTGGTAGAAATGCACACGCGCGTTCTGCCAAAAGCACCATTTGCATGCATATCGTGTGGTTTTGCAGAAAACTGCGTCCGCGTCTACCAAAAGATGCATGTGCATGCTAAAAACGCGTTTTGGCACAAATCCATGTGCGGATGTTAAAAAGAGCAGCATCGGCATGCTTTTCACGTCGTTTGGTAGAAATCCACGCGCGCGTTCTGCCAAAAGCACCATTTGCATGCATATCGTGTGGTTTTGCAGAAAACTGCGTCCGCGTCTACCAAAAGATGCATGCGCATGCTTAAAACGCGTTTTGGCACAAATCCATGTGCGGGTGCTAAAAAGAGCAGCATCGGCATGCTTTTCACGTCGATTGGTAGAAATCCACACGCGCGTTCTGCCAAAAGCACCATTTGCCACCTACCATATCGTGTGGTTTTGCAGAAAACTGCGTCCGCGTCTACCAAAAGATGCATGTGCATGCTAAAAACGCGCTTTGGCACAAATCCATGTGCGGATGTTAAAAAGAGCAGCATCGGCATGCTTTTCACATCGTTTGGTAGACATCCACGCGCGCGTTCTGCCAAAAGCACCATTTGCATGCATATCGTGTGGTTTTGCAGAAAACTGCGTCCGCGTCTACCAAAAGATGCATGCGCATGCTTAAAACGCGTTTTGGCACAAATCCATGTGCGGGTGCTAAAAAGAGCAGCATCGGCATGCTTTTCACGTCGTTTGGTAGAAATCCACACGCGCGTTCTGCCAAAAGCACCATTTGCATGCCTATCGTGTGGTTTTGCAGAAAACTGCGTCCGCGTCTACCAAAAGATGCATGTGCATGCTAAAAACGCGTTTTGGCACAAATCCATGTGCGGGTGCTAAAAAGAGCAGCATCGGCATGCTTTTCACGTCGTTTGGTAGAAATCCACACGCGCGTTCTGCCAAAAGCACCATTTGCATGCCTATCGTGTGGTTTTGCAGAAAACTGCGTCCGCGTCTACCAAAAGATGCATGCGCATGCTTAAAACGCGTTTTGGCACAAATCCATGTGCGGGTGCTAAAAAGAGCAGCATCGGCATGCTTTTCACGTCGTTTGGTAGAAATCCACGCGCGCGTTCTGCCAAAAGCACCATTTGCATGCCTATCGTGTGGTTTTGCAGAAAACTGCGTCCGCGTCTACCAAAAGATGCATGCGCATGCTTAAAACGCGCTTTGGCACAAATCCATGTGCGGGTGCTAAAAAGAACAGCATCGGCATGCTTTTCACGTCGTTTGGTAGAAATCCACACGCGCGTTCTGCCAAAAGCACCATTTGCATGCATATCGTGTGGTTTTGCAGAAAACTGCGTCCGCGTCTACCAAAAGATGCATGTGCATGCTAAAAACGCGTTTTGGCACAAATCCATGTGCGGGTGCTAAAAAGAGCAGCATCGGCATGCTTTTCACGTCGTTTGGTAGAAATCCATGCGCGCGTTCTGCCAAAAGCACCATTTGCATGCCTATCGTGTGGTTTTGCAGAAAACTGCGTCCGCGTCTACCAAAAGATGCATGCGCATGCTTAAAACGCGTTTTGGCACAAATCCATGTGCGGATGTTAAAAAGAGCAGCATCGGCATGCTTTTCACGTCGTTTGGTAGAAATCCACGCGCGCGTTCTGCCAAAAGCACCATTTGCATGCATATCGTGTGGTTTTGCAGAAAACTGCGTCCGCGTCTACCAAAAGATGCATGCGCATGCTTAAAACGCGTTTTGGCACAAATCCATGTGCGGGTGCTAAAAAGAGCAGCATCGGCATGCTTTTCACGTCGTTTGGTAGAAATCCACACGCGCGTTCTGCCAAAAGCACCATTTGCATGCATATCGTGTGGTTTTGCAGAAAACTGCGTCCGCGTCTACCAAAAGATGCATGTGCATGCTAAAAACGCGTTTTGGCACAAATCCATGTGCGGATGTTAAAAAGAGCAGCATCGGCATGCTTTTCACGTCGTTTGGTAGAAATCCACACGCGCGTTCTGCCAAAAGCACCATTTGCATGCATATCGTGTGGTTTTGCAGAAAACTGCGTCCGCGTCTACCAAAAGATGCATGTGCATGCTAAAAACGCGTTTTGGCACAAATCCATGTGCGGGTGCTAAAAAGAGCAGCATCGGCATGCTTTTCACGTCGTTTGGTAGAAATCCACACGCGCGTTCTGCCAAAAGCACCATTTGCATGCCTATCGTGTGGTTTTGCAGAAAACTGCGTCCGCGTCTACCAAAAGATGCATGCGCATGCTTAAAACGCGCTTTGGCACAAATCCATGTGCGGATGTTAAAAAGAGCAGCATCGGCATGCTTTTCACGTCGTTTGGTAGAAATCCACACGCGCGTTCTGCCAAAAGCACCATTTGCATGCCTATCGTGTGGTTTTGCAGAAAACTGCGTCCGCGTCTACCAAAAGATGCATGCGCATGCTTAAAACGCGTTTTGGCACAAATCCATGTGCGGGTGCTAAAAAGAGCAGCATCGGCATGCTTTTCACGTCGTTTGGTAGAAATCCACACGCGCGTTCTGCCAAAAGCACCATTTGCATGCATATCGTGTGGTTTTGCAGAAAACTGCGTCCGCGTCTACCAAAAGATGCATGTGCATGCTAAAAACGCGTTTTGGCACAAATCCATGTGCGGGTGCTAAAAAGAGCAGCATCGGCATGCTTTTCACGTCGTTTGGTAGAAATCCATGCGCGCGTTCTGCCAAAAGCACCATTTGCATGCCTATCGTGTGGTTTTGCAGAAAACTGCGTCCGCGTCTACCAAAAGATGCATGCGCATGCTTAAAACGCGTTTTGGCACAAATCCATGTGCGGATGTTAAAAAGAGCAGCATCGGCATGCTTTTCACGTCGTTTGGTAGAAATCCACGCGCGCGTTCTGCCAAAAGCACCATTTGCATGCATATCGTGTGGTTTTGCAGAAAACTGCGTCCGCGTCTACCAAAAGATGCATGCGCATGCTTAAAACGCGTTTTGGCACAAATCCATGTGCGGGTGCTAAAAAGAGCAGCATCGGCATGCTTTTCACGTCGTTTGGTAGAAATCCACACGCGCGTTCTGCAAAAAGCACCATTTGCATGCCTATCGTGTGGTTTTGCAGAAAACTGCGTCCGCGTCTACCAAAAGATGCATGCGCATGCTTAAAACGCGCTTTGGCACAAATCCATGTGCGGATGTTAAAAAGAGCAGCATCGGCATGCTTTTCACGTCGTTTGGTAGACATCCACGCGCGCGTTCTGCCAAAAGCACCATTTGCATGCATATCGTGTGGTTTTGCAGAAAACTGCGTCCGCGTCTACCAAAAGATGCATGCGCATGCTTAAAACGCGTTTTGGCACAAATCCATGTGCGGGTGCTAAAAAGAGCAGCATCGGCATGCTTTTCACGTCGTTTGGTAGAAATCCACACGCGCGTTCTGCCAAAAGCACCATTTGCATGCCTATCGTGTGGTTTTGCAGAAAACTGCGTCCGCGTCTACCAAAAGATGCATGCGCATGCTTAAAACGCGCTTTGGCACAAATCCATGTGCGGATGTTAAAAAGAGCAGCATCGGCATGCTTTTCACGTCGTTTGGTAGAAATCCACGCGCGCGTTCTGCCAAAAGCACCATTTGCATGCATATCGTGTGGTTTTGCAGAAAACTGCGTCCGCGTCTACCAAAAGATGCATGCGCATGCTTAAAACGCGTTTTGGCACAAATCCATGTGCGGGTGCTAAAAAGAGCAGCATCGGCATGCTTTTCACGTCGTTTGGTAGAAATCCACACGCGCGTTCTGCCAAAAGCACCATTTGCATGCATATCGTGTGGTTTTGCAGAAAACTGCGTCCGCGTCTACCAAAAGATGCATGTGCATGCTAAAAACGCGTTTTGGCACAAATCCATGTGCGGATGTTAAAAAGAGCAGCATCGGCATGCTTTTCACGTCGTTTGGTAGAAATCCACGCGCGCGTTCTGCCAAAAGCACCATTTGCATGCATATCGTGTGGTTTTGCAGAAAACTGCGTCCGCGTCTACCAAAAGATGCATGCGCATGCTTAAAACGCGTTTTGGCACAAATCCATGTGCGGGTGCTAAAAAGAGCAGCATCGGCATGCTTTTCACATCGTTTGGTAGAAATCCACACGCGCGTTCTGCCAAAAGCACCATTTGCATGCATATCGTGTGGTTTTGCAGAAAACTGCGTCCGCGTCTACCAAAAGATGCATGTGCATGCTAAAAACGCGCTTTGGCACAAATCCATGTGCGGATGTTAAAAAGAGCAGCATCGGCATGCTTTTCACATCGTTTGGTAGACATCCACGCGCGCGTTCTGCCAAAAGCACCATTTGCATGCATATCGTGTGGTTTTGCAGAAAACTGCGTCCGCGTCTACCAAAAGATGCATGCGCATGCTTAAAACGCGTTTTGGCACAAATCCATGTGCGGGTGCAAAAAAAAAGAGCAGCATCGGCATGCTTTTCACGTCGTTTGGTAGAAATCCACACGCGCGTTCTGCCAAAAGCACCATTTGCATGCCTATCGTGTGGTTTTGCAGAAAACTGCGTCCGCGTCTACCAAAAGATGCATGCGCATGCTTAAAACGCGCTTTGGCACAAATCCATGTGCGGATGTTAAAAAGAGCAGCATCGGCATGCTTTTCACGTCGTTTGGTAGAAATCCACGCGCGCGTTCTGCCAAAAGCACCATTTGCATGCCTATCGTGTGGTTTTGCAGAAAACTGCGTCCGCGTCTACCAAAAGATGCATGCGCATGCTTAAAACGCGTTTTGGCACAAATCCATGTGCGGATGTTAAAAAGAGCAGCATCGGCATGCTTTTCACGTCGTTTGGTAGAAATCCACGCGCGCGTTCTGCCAAAAGCACCATTTGCATGCATATCGTGTGGTTTCACAGAAAACTGCGTCCGCGTCTACCAAAAGATGCATGCGCATGCTTAAAACGCGTTTTGGCACAAATCCATGTGCGGGTGCTAAAAAGAGCAGCATCGGCATGCTTTTCACGTCGTTTGGTAGAAATCCACACGCGCGTTCTGCCAAAAGCACCATTTGCATGCATATCGTGTGGTTTTGCAGAAAACTGCGTCCGCGTCTACCAAAAGATGCATGTGCATGCTAAAAACGCGTTTTGGCACAAATCCATGTGCGGATGTTAAAAAGAGCAGCATCGGCATGCTTTTCACGTCGTTTGGTAGAAATCCACACGCGCGTTCTGCCAAAAGCACCATTTGCATGCATATCGTGTGGTTTTGCAGAAAACTGCGTCCGCGTCTACCAAAAGATGCATGTGCATGCTAAAAACGCGTTTTGGCACAAATCCTTGTGCGGGTGCTAAAAAGAGCAGCATCGGCATGCTTTTCACGTCGTTTGGTAGAAATCCACACGCGCGTTCTGCCAAAAGCACCATTTGCATGCCTATCGTGTGGTTTTGCAGAAAACTGCGTCCGCGTCTACCAAAAGATGCATGCGCATGCTTAAAACGCGCTTTGGCACAAATCCATGTGCGGATGTTAAAAAGAGCAGCATCGGCATGCTTTTCACGTCGTTTGGTAGAAATCCACACGCGCGTTCTGCCAAAAGCACCATTTGCATGCATATCGTGTGGTTTTGCAGAAAACTGCGTCCGCGTCTACCAAAAGATGCATGTGCATGCTAAAAACGCGTTTTGGCACAAATCCATGTGCGGATGTTAAAAAGAGCAGCATCGGCATGCTTTTCACGTCGTTTGGTAGAAATCCACGCGCGCGTTCTGCCAAAAGCACCATTTGCATGCATATCGTGTGGTTTTGCAGAAAACTGCGTCCGCGTCTACCAAAAGATGCATGCGCATGCTTAAAACGCGCTTTGGCACAAATCCATGTGCGGGTGCTAAAAAGAGCAGCATCGGCATGCTTTTCACGTCGTTTGGTAGAAATCCACACGCGCGTTCTGCCAAAAGCACCATTTGCATGCCTATCGTGTGGTTTTGCAGAAAACTGCGTCCGCGTCTACCAAAAGATGCATGCGCATGCTTAAAACTCGCTTTGGCACAAATCCATGTGCGGATGTTAAAAAGAGCAGCATCGGCATGCTTTTCACGTCGTTTGGTAGAAATCCACACGCGCGTTCTGCCAAAAGCACCATTTGCATGCATATCGTGTGGTTTTGCAGAAAACTGCGTCCGCGTCTACCAAAAGATGCATGTGCATGCTAAAAACGCGTTTTGGCACAAATCCATGTGCGGATGTTAAAAAGAGCAGCATCGGCATGCTTTTCACGTCGTTTGGTAGAAATCCACGCGCGCGTTCTGCCAAAAGCACCATTTGCATGCATATCGTGTGGTTTTGCAGAAAACTGCGTCCGCGTCTACCAAAAGATGCATGCGCATGCTTAAAACGCGCTTTGGCACAAATCCATGTGCGGGTGCTAAAAAGAGCAGCATCGGCATGCTTTTCACGTCGTTTGGTAGAAATCCACGCGCGCGTTCTGCCAAAAGCACCATTTGCATGCCTATCGTGTGGTTTTGCAGAAAACTGCGTCCGCGTCTACCAAAAGATGCATGCGCATGCTTAAAACGCGTTTTGGCACAAATCCATGTGCGGGTGCTAAAAAGAGCAGCATCGGCATGCTTTTCACGTCGTTTGGTAGAAATCCACGCGCGCGTTCTGCCAAAAGCACCATTTGCATGCATATCGTGTGGTTTTGCAGAAAACTGCGTCCGCGTCTACCAAAAGATGCATGCGCATGCTTAATACGCGTTTTGGCACAAATCCATGTGCGGGTGCTAAAAAGAGCAGCATCGGCAGGCTTTTCACGTCGTTTGGTAGAAATCCACGCGCGCGTTCTGCCAAAAGCACCATTTGCATGCATATCGTGTGGTTTTGCAGAAAACTGCGTCCGCGTCTACCAAAAGATGCATGTGCATGCTAAAAACGCGTTTTGGCACAAATCCATGTGCGGGTGCTAAAAAGAGCAGCATCGGCATGCTTTTCACGTCGTTTGGTAGAAATCCACGCGCGCGTTCTGCCAAAAGCACGATTTGCATGCATATCGTGTGGTTTTGCAGAAAACTGCGTCCGCGTCTACCAAAAGATGCATGTGCATGCTAAAAACGCGTTTTGGCACAAATCCATGTGCGGGTGCTAAAAAGAGCAGCATCGGCATGCTTTTCACGTCGTTTGGTAGAAATCCACGCGCGCGTTCTGCCAAAAGCACCATTTGCATGCCTATCGTGTGGTTTTGCAGAAAACTGCGTCCGCGTCTACCAAAAGATGCATGCGCATGCTTAAAACGCGCTTTGGCACAAATCCATGTGCGGGTGCTAAAAAGAGCAGCATCGGCATGCTTTTCACGTCGATTGGTAGAAATCCACACGCGCGTTCTGCCAAAAGCACCATTTGCCACCTACCATATCGTGTGGTTTTGCAGAAAACTGCGTCCGCGTCTACCAAAAGATGCATGTGCATGCTAAAAACGCGCTTTGGCACAAATCCATGTGCGGATGTTAAAAAGAGCAGCATCGGCATGCTTTTCACGTCGTTTGGTAGAAATCCACACGCGCGTTCTGCCAAAAGCACCATTTGCATGCCTATCGTGTGGTTTTGCAGAAAACTGCGTCCGCGTCTACCAAAAGATGCATGCGCATGCTTAAAAGGCGCTTTGGCACAAATCCATGTGCGGGTGCTAAAAAGAGCAGCATCGGCATGCTTTTCACGTCGTTTGGTAGAAATCCACACGCGCGTTCTGCCAAAAGCACCATTTGCATGCATATCGTGTGGTTTTGCAGAAAACTGCGTCCGCGTCTACCAAAAGATGCATGTGCATGCTAAAAACGCGTTTTGGCACAAATCCATGTGCGGGTGCTAAAAAGAGCAGCATCGGCATGCTTTTCACGTCGTTTGGTAGAAATCCATGCGCGCGTTCTGCCAAAAGCACCATTTGCATGCCTATCGTGTGGTTTTGCAGAAAACTGCGTCCGCGTCTACCAAAAGATGCATGCGCATGCTTAAAACGCGTTTTGGCACAAATCCATGTGCGGATGTTAAAAAGAGAAGCATCGGCATGCTTTTCACGTCGTTTGGTAGAAATCCACGCGCGCGTTCTGCCAAAAGCACCATTTGCATGCATATCGTGTGGTTTTGCAGAAAACTGCGTCCGCGTCTACCAAAAGATGCATGCGCATGCTTAAAACGCGTTTTGGCACAAATCCATGTGCGGGTGCTAAAAAGAGCAGCATCGGCATGCTTTTCACGTCGTTTGGTAGAAATCCACACGCGCGTTCTGCCAAAAGCACCATTTGCATGCATATCGTGTGGTTTTGCAGAAAACTGCGTCCGCGTCTGCCAAAAGATGCATGTGCATGCTAAAAACGCGTTTTGGCACAAATCCATGTGCGGATGTTAAAAAGAGCAGCATCGGCATGCTTTTCACGTCGTTTGGTAGAAATCCACACGCGCGTTCTGCCAAAAGCACCATTTGCATGCATATCGTGTGGTTTTGCAGAAAACTGCGTCCGCGTCTACCAAAAGATGCATGTGCATGCTAAAAACGCGTTTTGGCACAAATCTATGTGCGGGTGCTAAAAAGAGCAGCATCGGCATGCTTTTCACGTCGTTTGGTAGAAATCCACACGCGCGTTCTGCCAAAAGCACCATTTGCATGCCTATCGTGTGGTTTTGCAGAAAACTGCGTCCGCGTCTACCAAAAGATGCATGCGCATGCTTAAAACGCGCTTTGGCACAAATCCATGTGCGGATGTTAAAAAGAGCAGCATCGGCATGCTTTTCACGTCGTTTGGTAGAAATCCACACGCGCGTTCTGCCAAAAGCACCATTTGCATGCATATCGTGTGGTTTTGCAGAAAACTGCGTCCGCGTCTACCAAAAGATGCATGTGCATGCTAAAAACGCGTTTTGGCACAAATCCATGTGCGGATGTTAAAAAGAGCAGCATCGGCATGCTTTTCACGTCGTTTGGTAGAAATCCACGCGCGCGTTCTGCCAAAAGCACCATTTGCATGCATATCGTGTGGTTTTGCAGAAAACTGCGTCCGCGTCTACCAAAAGATGCATGCGCATGCTTAAAACGCGTTTTGGCACAAATCCATGTGCGGGTGCTAAAAAGAGCAGCATCGGCATGCTTTTCACGTCGTTTGGTAGAAATCCACACGCGCGTTCTGCCAAAAGCACCATTTGCATGCATATCGTGTGGTTTTGCAGAAAACTGCGTCCGCGTCTACCAAAAGATGCATGCGCATGCTTAAAACGCGTTTTGGCACAAATCCATGTGCGGGTGCTAAAAAGAGCAGCATCGGCATGCTTTTCACGTCGTTTGGTAGAAATCCACGCGCGCGTTCTGCCAAAAGCACCATTTGCATGCCTATCGTGTGGTTTTGCAGAAAACTGCGTCCGCGTCTACCAAAAGATGCATGCGCATGCTTAAAACGCGCTTTGGCACAAATCCATGTGCGGATGTTAAAAAGAGCAGCATCGGCATGCTTTTCACGTCGTTTGGTAGAAATCCACGCGCGCGTTCTGCCAAAAGCACCATTTGCATGCATATCGTGTGGTTTTGCAGAAAACTGCGTCCGCGTCTACCAAAAGATGCATGCGCATGCTTAAAACGCGTTTTGGCACAAATCCATGTGCGGGTGCTAAAAAGAGCAGCATCGGCATGCTTTTCACGTCGTTTGGTAGAAATCCACACGCGCGTTCTGCCAAAAGCACCATTTGCATGCCTATCGTGTGGTTTTGCAGAAAACTGCGTCCGCGTCTACCAAAAGATGCATGCGCATGCTTAAAACGCGTTTTGGCACAAATCCATGTGCGGGTGCTAAAAAGAGCAGCATCGGCATGCTTTTCACGTCGTTTGGTAGAAATCCACGCGCGCGTTCTGCCAAAAGCACCATTTGCATGCCTATCGTGTGGTTTTGCAGAAAACTGCGTCCGCGTCTACCAAAAGATGCATGCGCATGCTTAAAACGCGTTTTGGCACAAATCCATGTGCGGGTGCTAAAAAGAGCAGCATCGGCATGCTTTTCACGTCGTTTGGTAGAAATCCACGCGCGCGTTCTGCCAAAAGCACCATTTGCATGCATATCGTGTGGTTTTGCAGAAAACCGCGTCCGCGTCTACCAAAAGATGCATGCGCATGCTAAAAACGCGTTTTGGCACAAATCCATGTGCGGGTGCTAAAAAGAGCAGCATCGGCATGCTTTTCACGTCGTTTGGTAGAAATCCACGCGCGCGTTCTGCCAAAAGCACCATTTGCATGCCTATCGTGTGGTTTTGCAGAAAACTGCGTCCGCGTCTACCAAAAGATGCATGCGCATGCTTAAAACGCGCTTTGGCACAAATTCATGTGCGGATGTTAAAAAGAGCAGCATCGGCATGCTTTTCACGTCGTTTGGTAGAAATCCACGCGCGCGTTCTGCCAAAAGCACCATTTGCATGCATATCGTGTGGTTTTGCAGAAAACTGCGTCCGCGTCTACCAAAAGATGCATGCGCATGCTTAAAACGCGTTTTGGCACAAATCCATGTGCGGGTGCTAAAAAGAGCAGCATCGGCATGCTTTTCACGTCGTTTGGTAGAAATCCACACGCGCGTTCTGCCAAAAGCACCATTTGCATTCCTATCGTGTGGTTTTGCAGAAAACTGCGTCCGCGTCTACCAAAAGATGCATGCGCATGCTTAAAACGCGCTTTGGCACAAATCCATGTGCGGGTGCTAAAAAGAGCAGCATCGGCATGCTTTTCACGTCGTTTGGTAGAAATCCACACGCGCGTTCTGCCAAAAGCACCATTTGCATGCATATCGTGTGGCTTTGCAGAAAACTGCGTCCGCGTCTACCAAAAGATGCATGCGCATGCTTAAAACGCGTTTTGGCACAAATCCATGTGCGGGTGCTAAAAAGAGCAGCATCGGCATGCTTTTCACGTCGTTTGGTAGAAATCCACGCGCGCGTTCTGCCAAAAGCACCATTTGCATGCCTATCGTGTGGTTTTGCAGAAAACTGCGTCCGCGTCTACCAAAAGATGCATGCGCATGCTTAAAACGCGCTTTGGCACAAATCCATGTGCGGATGTTAAAAAGAGCAGCATCGGCATGCTTTTCACGTCGTTTGGTAGAAATCCACACGCGCGTTCTGCCAAAAGCACCATTTGCATGCCTATCGTGTGGTTTTGCAGAAAACTGCGTCCGCGTCTACCAAAAGATGCATGCGCATGCTTAAAACGCGTTTTGGCACAAATCCATGTGCGGGTGCTAAAAAGAGCAGCATCGGCATGCTTTTCACGTCGTTTGGTAGAAATCCACACGCGCGTTCTGCCAAAAGCACCATTTGCATGCATATCGTGTGGTTTTGCAGAAAACTGCGTCCGCGTCTACCAAAAGATGCATGTGCATGCTAAAAACGCGTTTTGGCACAAATCCATGTGCGGGTGCTAAAAAGAGCAGCATCGGCATGCTTTTCACGTCGTTTGGTAGAAATCCATGCGCGCGTTCTGCCAAAAGCACCATTTGCATGCCTATCGTGTGGTTTTGCAGAAAACTGCGTCCGCGTCTACCAAAAGATGCATGCGCATGCTTAAAACGCGTTTTGGCACAAATCCATGTGCGGATGTTAAAAAGAGCAGCATCGGCATGCTTTTCACGTCGTTTGGTAGAAATCCACGCGCGCGTTCTGCCAAAAGCACCATTTGCATGCATATCGTGTGGTTTTGCAGAAAACTGCGTCCGCGTCTACCAAAAGATGCATGCGCATGCTTAAAACGCGTTTTGGCACAAATCCATGTGCGGGTGCTAAAAAGAGCAGCATCGGCATGCTTTTCACGTCGTTTGGTAGAAATCCACACGCGCGTTCTGCAAAAAGCACCATTTGCATGCCTATCGTGTGGTTTTGCAGAAAACTGCGTCCGCGTCTACCAAAGATGCATGCGCATGCTTAAAACGCGCTTTGGCACAAATCCATGTGCGGATGTTAAAAAGAGCAGCATCGGCATGCTTTTCACGTCGTTTGGTAGACATCCACGCGCGCGTTCTGCCAAAAGCACCATTTGCATGCATATCGTGTGGTTTTGCAGAAAACTGCGTCCGCGTCTACCAAAAGATGCATGCGCATGCTTAAAACGCGTTTTGGCACAAATCCATGTGCGGGTGCTAAAAAGAGCGCATCGGCATGCTTTTCACGTCGTTTGGTAGAAATCCACACGCGCGTTCTGCCAAAAGCACCATTTGCATGCCTATCGTGTGGTTTTGCAGAAAACTGCGTCCGCGTCTACCAAAAGATGCATGCGCATGCTTAAAACGCGCTTTGGCACAAATCCATGTGCGGATGTTAAAAAGAGCAGCATCGGCATGCTTTTCACGTCGTTTGGTAGAAATCCACGCGCGCGTTCTGCCAAAAGCACCATTTGCATGCATATCGTGTGGTTTTGCAGAAAACTGCGTCCGCGTCTACCAAAAGATGCATGCGCATGCCTAAAACGCGTTTTGGCACAAATCCATGTGCGGGTGCTAAAAAGAGCAGCATCGGCATGCTTTTCACGTCGTTTGGTAGAAATCCACACGCGCGTTCTGCCAAAAGCACCATTTGCATGCCTATCGTGTGGTTTTGCAGAAAACTGCGTCCGCGTCTACCAAAAGATGCATGCGCATGCTTAAAACGCGCTTTGGCACAAATCCATGTGCGGGTGCTAAAAAGAGCAGCATCGGCATGCTTTTCACGTCGTTTGGTAGAAATCCACACGCGCGTTCTGCCAAAAGCACCATTTGCATGCATATCGTGTGGTTTTGCAGAAAACTGCGTCCGCGTCTACCAAAAGATGCATGTGCATGCTAAAAACGCGTTTTGGCACAAATCCATGTGCGGGTGCTAAAAAGAGCAGCATCGGCATGCTTTTCACGTCGTTTGGTAGAAATCCATGCGCGCGTTCTGCCAAAAGCACCATTTGCATGCCTATCGTGTGGTTTTGCAGAAAACTGCGTCCGCGTCTACCAAAAGATGCATGCGCATGCTTAAAACGCGTTTTGGCACAAATCCATGTGCGGATGTTAAAAAGAGAAGCATCGGCATGCTTTTCACGTCGTTTGGTAGAAATCCACGCGCGCGTTCTGCCAAAAGCACCATTTGCATGCATATCGTGTGGTTTTGCAGAAAACTGCGTCCGCGTCTACCAAAAGATGCATGCGCATGCTTAAAACGCGTTTTGGCACAAATCCATGTGCGGGTGCTAAAAAGAGCAGCATCGGCATGCTTTTCACGTCGTTTGGTAGAAATCCACACGCGCGTTCTGCCAAAAGCACCATTTGCATGCATATCGTGTGGTTTTGCAGAAAACTGCGTCCGCGTCTGCCAAAAGATGCATGTGCATGCTAAAAACGCGTTTTGGCACAAATCCATGTGCGGATGTTAAAAAGAGCAGCATCGGCATGCTTTTCACGTCGTTTGGTAGAAATCCACACGCGCGTTCTGCCAAAAGCACCATTTGCATGCATATCGTGTGGTTTTGCAGAAAACTGCGTCCGCGTCTACCAAAAGATGCATGTGCATGCTAAAAACGCGTTTTGGCACAAATCTATGTGCGGGTGCTAAAAAGAGCAGCATCGGCATGCTTTTCACGTCGTTTGGTAGAAATCCACACGCGCGTTCTGCCAAAAGCACCATTTGCATGCCTATCGTGTGGTTTTGCAGAAAACTGCGTCCGCGTCTACCAAAAGATGCATGCGCATGCTTAAAACGCGCTTTGGCACAAATCCATGTGCGGATGTTAAAAAGAGCAGCATCGGCATGCTTTTCACGTCGTTTGGCAGAAATCCACACGCGCGTTCTGCCAAAAGCACCATTTGCATGCATATCGTGTGGTTTTGCAGAAAACTGCGTCCGCGTCTACCAAAAGATGCATGTGCATGCTAAAAACGCGTTTTGGCACAAATCCATGTGCGGATGTTAAAAAGAGCAGCATCGGCATGCTTTTCACGTCGTTTGGTAGAAATCCACGCGCGCGTTCTGCCAAAAGCACCATTTGCATGCATATCGTGTGGTTTTGCAGAAAACTGCGTCCGCGTCTACCAAAAGATGCATGCGCATGCTTAAAACGCGTTTTGGCACAAATCCATGTGCGGGTGCTAAAAAGAGCAGGCATCGGCATGCTTTTCACGTCGTTTGGTAGAAATCCACACGCGCGTTCTGCCAAAAGCACCATTTGCATGCCTATCGTGTGGTTTTGCAGAAAACTGCGTCCGCGTCTACCAAAAGATGCATGCGCATGCTTAAAACGCGCTTTGGCACAAATCCATGTGCGGGTGCTAAAAAGAGCAGCATCGGCATGCTTTTCACGTCGTTTGGTAGAAATCCACACGCGTGTTCTGCCAAAAGCACCATTTGCATGCATATCGTGTGGTTTTGCAGAAAACTGCGTCCGCGTCTACCAAAAGATGCATGTGCATGCTAAAAACGCGTTTTGGCACAAATCCATGTGCGGGTGCTAAAAAGAGCAGCATCGGCATGCTTTTCACGTCGTTTGGTAGAAATCCATGCGCGCGTTCTGCCAAAAGCACCATTTGCATGCCTATCGTGTGGTTTTGCAGAAAACTGCGTCCGCGTCTACCAAAAGATGCATGCGCATGCTTAAAACGCGTTTTGGCACAAATCCATGTGCGGATGTTAAAAAGAGCAGCATCGGCATGCTTTTCACGTCGTTTGGTAGAAATCCACGCGCGCGTTCTGCCAAAAGCACCATTTGCATGCATATCGTGTGGTTTTGCAGAAAACTGCGTCCGCGTCTACCAAAAGATGCATGCGCATGCTTAAAACGCGTTTTGGCACAAATCCATGTGCGGGTGCTAAAAAGAGCAGCATCGGCATGCTTTTCACGTCGTTTGGTAGAAATCCACGCGCGCGTTCTGCCAAAAGCACCATTTGCATGCCTATCGTGTGGTTTTGCAGAAAACTGCGTCCGCGTCTACCAAAAGATGCATGCGCATGCTTAAAACGCGTTTTGGCACAAATCCATGTGCGGGTGCTAAAAGAGCAGCATCGGCATGCTTTTCACGTCGTTTGGTAGAAATCCACGCGCGCGTTCTGCCAAAAGCACCATTTGCATGCATATCGTGTGGTTTTGCAGAAAACTCCGTCCGCGTCTACCAAAAGATGCATGCGCATGCTTAATACGCGTTTTGGCACAAATCCATGTGCGGGTGCTAAAAAGAGCAGCATCGGCATGCTTTTCACGTCGTTTGGTAGAAATCCACGCGCGCGTTCTGCCAAAAGCACCATTTGCATGCATATCGTGTGGTTTTGCAGAAAACTGCGTCCGCGTCTACCAAAAGATGCATGTGCATGCTAAAAACGCGTTTTGGCACAAATCCATGTGCGGGTGCTAAAAAGAGCAGCATCGGCATGCTTTTCACGTCGTTTGGTAGAAATCCACGCGCGCGTTCTGCCATAAGCACGATTTGCATGCATATCGTGTGGTTTTGCAGAAAACTGCGTCCGCGTCTACCAAAAGATGCATGTGCATGCTAAAAACGCGTTTTGGCACAAATCCATGTGCGGGTGCTAAAAAGAGCAGCATCGGCATGCTTTTCACGTCGTTTGGTAGAAATCCACGCGCGCGTTCTGCCAAAAGCACCATTTGCATGCCTATCGTGTGGTTTTGCAGAAAACTGCGTCCGCGTCTACCAAAAGATGCATGCGCATGCTTAAAACGCGCTTTGGCACAAATCCATGTGCGGATGTTAAAAAGAGCAGCATCGGCATGCTTTTCACGTCGTTTGGTAGAAATCCACGCGCGCGTTCTGCCAAAAGCACCATTTGCATGCCTATCGTGTGGTTTTGCAGAAAACTGCGTCCGCATCTACCAAAAGATGCATGCGCATGCTTAAAACGCGCTTTGGCACAAATCCATGTGCGGATGTTAAAAAGAGCAGCATCGGCATGCTTTTCACGTCGTTTGGTAGAAATCCACGCGCGCGTTCTGCCAAAAGCACCATTTGCATGCATATCGTGTGGTTTTGCAGAAAACTGCATCCGCGTCTACCAAAAGATGCATGCGCATGCTTAAAACGCGTTTTGGCACAAATCCATGTGCGGGTGCGAAAAAGAGCAGCATCGGCATGCTTTTCACGTCGTTTGGTAGAAATCCACGCGCGCGTTCTGCCAAAAGCACCATTTGCATGCATATCGTGTGGTTTTGCAGAAAACTGCGTCCGCGTCTACCAAAAGATGCATGCGCATGCTAAAAACGCGTTTTGGCACAAATCCATGTGCGGGTGCTAAAAAGAGCAGCATCGGCATGCTTTTCACGTCGTTTGGTAGAAATCCACGCGCGCGTTCTGCCAAAAGCACCATTTGCATGCCTATCGTGTGGTTTTGCAGAAAACTGCGTCCGCGTCTACCAAAAGATGCATGCGCATGCTTAAAACGCGCTTTGGCACAAATCCATGTGCGGATGTTAAAAAGAGCAGCATCGGCATGCTTTTCACGTCGTTTGTAGAAATCCACGCGCGCGTTCTGCCAAAAGCACCATTTGCATGCATATCGTGTGGTTTTGCAGAAAACTGCGTCCGCGTCTACCAAAAGATGCATGCGCATGCTTAAAACGCGTTTTGGCACAAATCCATGTGCGGGTGCTAAAAAGAGCAGCATCGGAATGCTTTTCACGTCGTTTGGTAGAAATCCACACGCGCGTTCTGCCAAAAGCACCATTTGCATTCCTATCGTGTGGTTTTGCAGAAAACTGCGTCCGCGTCTACCAAAAGATGCATGCGCATGCTTAAAACGCGCTTTGGCACAAATCCATGTGCGGGTGCTAAAAAGAGCAGCATCGGCATGCTTTTCACGTCGTTTGGTAGAAATCCACACGCGCGTTCTGCCAAAAGCACCATTTGCATGCATATCGTGTGGTTTTGCAGAAAACTGCGTCCGCGTCTACCAAAAGATGCATGCGCATGCTTAAAACGCGTTTTGGCACAAATCCATGTGCGGGTGCTAAAAAGAGCAGCATCGGCATGCTTTTCACGTCGTTTGGTAGAAATCCACGCGCGCGTTCTGCCAAAAGCACCATTTGCATGCCTATCGTGTGGTTTTGCAGAAAACTGCGTCCGCGTCTACCAAAAGATGCATGCGCATGCTTAAAACGCGCTTTGGCACAAATCCATGTGCGGATGTTAAAAAGAGCAGCATCGGCATGCTTTTCACGTCGTTTGGTAGAAATCCACGCGCGCGTTCTGCCAAAAGCACCATTTGCATGCATATCGTGTGGTTTTGCAGAAAACTGCGTCCGCGTCTACCAAAAGATGCA